>NC_085989.1:50431865-50704365 GCF_030014385.1 Trichomycterus rosablanca
GGTGCGATTCACCATAAACTGAATATCGATTCATTTCAGATGAATTACCGATTCGAATCGTGTCACATGTGCACCGATTTTTAACTCTCTTGTGGTGAATCGTTACATCCCTAATTATTACACATTTATTTTATTTACATCATGAACAACACAACTAGTCAGCATCAAATTTAGAAGCACTGAAGCCGGTCGGTGTCAGTATGAAGCTATTTGGGGTAACTGGATGGATGGACGGATTGGTGGATGGATAAATATATGTACGTATGTATGTATGGATGAATGGATAAATTTACAGATAAATTGATGTATGTATGTGTGTATGCCATAACCCCGGACTGCACACTGGACTGTTGTTATTATTTATCATTAGCACCTGCACTTTACACAACCGTCATACATATACGTTATTTTTCACCATCCTTATATAGTTATAGTTACAGCAGAATACAGTAATCCCTCGCTATATCGCGCTTCGACTTTTGCGGCTTCACTCTATCGCGGATTTTATTTGCAAGCATGTCTAAATATAAACCGCGGATTTTTCGCTGGCTCGCGGATTTCTGCAGACAAAGGGTGTGTTGGAAAAGCTAGTGCGCTCTCTACAGAGACGCATTTCACGTCATCCTGTGCGCTCCCGATAAGGAGGCTGTTCCAAATCCTTCAACATCTCAACGTTATTTTCACGCAAGAACGAGTGAGCATCCGACGCTGCCTTAGTGATCCCAATCCCAGAATTCATTGCGGGTCGGGCGCTCTTCTCTTACAGAAGAATAAACATGGCTGACGGTGCGGACAAACGAATGGAGTTCTTTTCAAACGTAAATAAAATATTACTGATTTTTCACTTGTATAAACTTGTACCGAGTGTTTTTATTTGCAAGTTCGGGCTCGTCAGGAAATGTGACCGTTATCGGTACATGAAGAGAGATGTTATATTGACGTTAGCGTGCTGTGCTACCTCAATCCATTGGTTTTAATGACAAGATGCTAAATGCTAAAGCCGATGGAATCGGGTTATAAAAATAACCATATAAACACGTTTTCACCTTTCGCGGAGGGTTCTGGAACGCAACCCCCGTGATCAAGGAGGGATTACTGTAGTTATCATTTACACATCTTATTACTAGTACTGTTATTACTAACATATACCTAACTAATCTTTATTATTATTATTGTTATAATTATAATGTATACCTAACTAATCTTTATTATTATTATTATTATTATAATACATACCCATTTTTATTCATATGCTTATTGTTATTATTGCTATTATGTATATACAGTAATCCCTCGCTATGTTGCGCTTCGACTTTCGCAGCTTCACTCCATTTTCCGCTGGTTCGCGTATTTCTGCGGACAAGGAGTCTTTTTATTTCTGATACGTGCTTCCTCGGTTGGTTTGCACAGTTGATTTCATACCTGTGACGCTATTGGCGGATGGCTAAGAAGCTACCCAATCAGAGCACGCGGTTAAGTATCCTGGGTGCTGATTGGCTCAGCGAAGGAGAGAAGCGTTAGATTTCGCTTTATGCTGTGTAACTGTGCGGGAAATGTTTATAAGAGTGTGGGAGGGTTTATAAGGGCTTAAAATATATAAATATAACCATATAAACACATGGTTTTTACTTTGCGGATGTGTGCTGGTATTAAGGATGAATTAGGTGGGTGCTTCTACTTTAATCATGTTGTCATGAAGAGGGTGAGAAGCTTTGAGGAGGTCCACTGTGTGCACTGGGTCCAGATTGCTCTTATGCCCCTTTTCCACCAAAAAAACCATGGTTCTGGTTCTTGAACCGGTTCTGTTCAGGTTTCTCTGAACCTTGGTGTTCTGTAGAGAACCGACCTGCGTTTCCACCAGTTTTTGAGAACCAAGCAGCGTCATCAGCGGTGGGTGAGCAGTGAAACATCATTAAAGTTCCACAACACGAACATCCATCTGTGTGAAATAACCATCAAATCTACTCTAAAATACCACGTGTATCCGTGTTTAACTGGATTTACTTCACGTGTGGTGTTTATGCAGCTCGGGGAGCTGAAAACGCTTCACGCTTCATTTTTCACGTTAAGCGGTTTCCGTTCTGTCCGGGTCTTTTTAAAGGCGCTTTGAAAATATCAGCGGCAAACTGGCTCAAAATGTAATCAGGTGAAGTTTAAAAGATAAAAATGCAGCATTAAGCTCCATATGAGACTCCAGCGGACGGCATTGTTGCTGTCGCTATGCTGTACAACATGACATGCCCACAGACGGACGTCATGGTTCGGGCTGAAAAACCGAGTATTCTGTGGTGCCAGATTGGCCCGCTAGTTCGCTCCTCTTTTTTCCGGAACCGGTTCAAAGTCAAGTTCGTAAACTGGAACGGGCTCCGTGCTGCGTCGGTGGTTCTGTTCTGGTTCTGATCTCTACCGCTGTTTTATTATTGTTAGATTAAGGACTGAAAGTCTTTGATGTTTTTTTGTATCTGACCTCTAGTTCACAGGCCGGTCGCTCCTTGTCCCCGTCAGCGCTGACCTCTGGTTTCTGACCGGTGATGAAGCTGCGCACACGTCGGATCTCCTCCGTTAATCGGGACTGGAGATCCTACAGAGACACAAACAAACATCAGGCGTGTTTTAGCGCTCTGTCCACTCCTCCTCTCCCTCGTCCTCCCGATTCACCTCCGCTCCTCCTCACCTGCTTCTCTCTGCTCAGCTGCTCCACCTCCTCCGCCTTCAGACTGATGTGATGTTCCTTCTCTCGGTTCTGCTGCTGTTCTCGCTTCAGCTCCAGACACTTCTGAGAGTACTGGTCAGATAATCCGTCCAGCTCTCTCTTCAGGGACAGCAGCTCATGTCTGAACACACACACACACTAGGTTTAGTACTTTTCTAGACCTGGTCAGATAATCCAGCTAATGTCAGAACACACACACACACACT
Source organism: Trichomycterus rosablanca (assembly GCF_030014385.1). Lineage (NCBI taxonomy): Eukaryota > Metazoa > Chordata > Actinopteri > Siluriformes > Trichomycteridae > Trichomycterus > Trichomycterus rosablanca. The sequence continues at coordinate 50,434,785 of NC_085989.1, forward strand.
GGGTTTAGTACTTTTCTAGAAGTACTGGTCAGATAATCCAGCTAATGTATGAACACACACACACTAGGTTTAGTACTGTTCTAGACCTGGTCAGATAATCCAGCTAATGTCTGAACACACACACACACACACACACACTAGGTTTAGTACTTTTCTAGAAGTACTGGTCAGATAATCCAGCTAATGTATGAACACACACACTAGGTTTAGTACTTTTCTAGAAGTACTGGTCAGATAATCCAGCTAATGTATTTACACACACACACACACACACTAGGTTTAGTACTTTTCTAGAAGTACTGGTCAGATAATCCAGCTAATGTATGAACACACACACACACACACACACACACACACACACACACACACACACTAGGTTTAGTACTTTTCTAGAAGTACTGGTCAGATAATCCAGCTAATGTATGAACACACACACACTAGGTTTAGTACTGTTCCAGACCCGGTCAGATAATCCAGCTAATGTCTGAACACACACACACACACACACACACACACACACACTAGGTTTAGTACTTTTCTAGAAGTACTGGTCAGATAGTCCAGCTAATGTATGAACACACACACACACACTAGGTTTAGTACTGTTCTAGACCTGGTCAGATAATCCAGCTAATGTCTGAACACACACACACACACTAGGTTTAGTACTGTTCTAGACCTGGTCAGATAATCCAGCTAATGTCTGAACACACACACACACACAAACACACTGGGTTTAGTACTTTTCTAGAAGTACTGGTCAGATAATCCAGCTAATGTATGAACACACACACACTAGGTTTAGTACTGTTCCAGACCCGGTCAGATAATCCAGCTAATGTCTGAACACACACACACACACTAGGTTTAGTACTTTTCTAGAAGTACTGGTCAGATAATCCAGCTAATGTATGAACACACACACACACACACACTAGGTTTAGTACTGTTCTAGACCTGGTCAGATAATCCAGCTAATGTATGGACACACACACACACACACACAAACACACTGGGTTTAGTACTTTTCTAGAAGTACTGGTCAGATAATCCAGCTAATGTATGGACACACACACACACTAGGTTTAGTACTTTTGTAGTACGTTTGTTTTAGACCCTGGTCAGATTCGGACCTTGAGCTTTAGTACGTCTCTGTGTGTGTAATAACAATTTTAACTATTTTATTTCTGTGTTTTCTTCCTTTTCTCTCAATTTAGTCATAACCAGTTCCTCTTCCACTGCTGGAGATCCCTACGAGGAGGATATATTCTCCTGACACGCCCTCTCTCCGACCCCTTCTTATTCGCTCGTACTTCGGTGGATCGGCGCGTGAGGTCGGTCTCACGCATGGAGAGTCACGCGCTGATCTCCACGTTCCTCCACCTCTCTCTTACACGGCAGTGAAGACCCCGCCCCTTTTTAGTCCCGTCTTTTCCCACCCGGCAGACTAGAGACAGTAGATGTCTGGGATGTGTATGCGTGGTGCGCGAGGTGTGCTGGTGATCGTGTGAACAGGACGAGACTCGGTCGGGACTCACTGATGCTGGTCGGTGAGCGAGTGAGTTCCTGCCGTCTGTGCCGTGAGGGTTCTGGCTCTCTGCACCTCTCGCTCCAGCTCTGCTTTATGGGCTTTACTCAGGGCCTCCATCGCTGGAACACACACAAGACGTACGCTATATAAGCATGTGACTCTGAACCGTGGGCGTTCTTTCATCCACAAGGTTTCGGACAGCGTCTGTGGGAATCTGTGCCTGTTCAGACTAAATGTCGAGAAGCTCCGGCTCCTAATCCCACCTTTAGAATGAATCATAACATGAGTCAGGCTTACCAACGCGTCGGACTAACCGGGCACAAATCCCCACAGACACACCCCGAAATCTTGCTAAAAGCCTCCCCAGTTTCCCTGTGACACGCCCACGTTCAGGCGTCCACACCCTCTCGTCCACTGACCGTGCGCGGTGGCCTGCACCTCCTCGTTCAGGACCCTCTCTCTGTCCCTGCGCAGCTCGGACGTCTGTCGTTCGTGCCTCCTCTGCAGCTCGTCCAGGGCCTGCCGGTGCGCCCGCTCCATCTGCTCCAAACTCGCGCTGCAACACCCACACACGCTCACGCCTCCACCCGCACACACACACGGCACACCGCATGACACACACTTCTCCTGCTGCAGCTTCCTCAGGGGCGCCACCTGCTGGAGACACACACAGAAACAGAGGGTAAAGCTCACTGAATGAAGGAACCCGACGCTCGTGGTCCTACCGGCACCAGAATGTCCAGTTCTCAGCGCCCCCTAGTGACCACGATCGGCAGTGAAGACAGTGCAGCAGAAAAAAATTACCCACTGATGCTGACTGTAACAGTATATTATCAAAGCAATCAAAGTTTTTGAAAATTACTTAATTTATCTGGATTTTAGAGCTATATAAACAAGTTTTATTGTTAGGCTACGACAGCCCTAGTTAGGAGACTTGCTTAAGGGCCCAACAGTGGCAACCCGACAGTGGTGGGGCTTGACCCCACAACCTTTTGATTTCTGGTCCAGTACCTTAACCACTAGGCTACAATGGTCACTAGTCTGCTGGGTGGGAAAACTTTTTCCCAGGTTGACGATGCAGTGAGGGGGAACTGGGTATGTCTAAATAAGTCTACGTTTGTCGGATGGACCCTGGTGAAACCCAGTGGTCAGCTCAGGCTGTTCTCAGTGCGCCATACTCTACGTGAACCCCCCTCTACCAGCCGAGATCCTCCCTCTGGCACCGCCTGGCCAAGTGTGCCTGCTGGACTCCCGGCCGGGTCGGCAGCACCAGTTCTGAAGAAGCATGTCACAGAACTCACGACTCAAAAAGCATGCAAACACACACACACACACACAGACGTGCAAGTTCAATCAGGTTCATTATGACCAAAAGTATGTGGACAGAATCAATTATGTCCTTCAAACTCTGTGGCAACAGGTTGGGGAAGGCCTCCCTGTTCCGGCATACTGTGTACAAGGATGAACGGGCACAAATTCCCACATGCACACTCCAAAATCTTGAGGAAAGCCCCCCCAGAAAAGTTAAGTGTGCTCATGGTTTTGGATGAATAGCAAGCTGATGGTCAGGTGTCCACTTACTTTTGGCCATATCACCTTCTATCACACACCAGATGAATTGTTTCATTTGCAAACTCGGCCCGTGTGTTTTACTTTGCAAAGTGAAAAAAATCATCTGCACGCTCTACCTCCCTCTGCAGCGCCGGCCACGCCCCCAGCGCAGGAAGTGACGTCGTCATCTTCAGCGGCAGCCGCTCGAACTCCTCCCACTTCTTCTCGATATCCTGCTCCAGCCGCTTCTGCTCGGGCGTCCTGGTCCAGGTGCGCTGTCCCGCGCGGACCCTCTCGTCCGGGGCCTGGCCGTGCTCGCGGACCTGGCCCTCCCCCGCCTCTCTCTGGTCGGCCGGCGCCGAGGGGGCGGGTGTGGCTACCGGAGAGAGCTCCACGTAGTCGAATTTGCGCGGGGCGGGGCTGGGAGCGGGGGAGGGCTCCGATTGGCTGGCGAGGCGCTGGGCCGGCCGGTGTTGAGACGCGTCTTTGTCAGCGCTGCTGTCGGGGAGTCTGGAGGAGGGAGAGAGCGTAAGTGTTCAGACGCTGCAGGTAAAAGCAATGGAGTGTTTTACAGGGTACTGAGCACTTTATTAGGTACACCCATCCTGTGTGTGCAAGTGTGTGTGTATGAGTGTGTAAGTGTGTGTGTGTATCTGGTACTGACTGTGTGAGATCTGGTGAGCTGCTCGGTCTGTGTGTGTGTGTGTGTGTGTGTGTGTATACAGTGGGGTCAAAAAGTATTTAGTCAGCCACTGATTGTGCAGGTTCTCCTACTTAGAAAGATGAGAGAGGTCTGTAATTTTCATCATAGCTACACTTCAACTATGAGAGACAAAATGAGAAAAAAAAATCCAGGAAATCACATTGTAGGATTTTTAAAGAATTTATTTGTAAATTATGGTGGAAAATAAGTATTTGGTCAATAACAAAAGTTCAACTCAATACTTTGTAACATAACCTTTGTTGGCAATGACAGAGGTGAAACGTTTCCTGTAAGTCTTCACCAGGTTTGCACACACTGTAGCTGGTATTTTGGCCCATTCCTCCATGCAGATCTCCTCTAGAGCAGTGATGTTTTGGGGCTGTCGCTGGGCAACACGGACTCCACAAATGTTCTATGGGGCTGAGGTCTGGAGACTGGCTAGGCCACTCCAGGACCTTGAAATGCTTTTTACGGAGCCACTCCTTCGTTGCTCGAGCGGTGTGTTTGGGATCATTGTCATGCTGGAAGACTCGGCCACATTCCATCTTCAATGCTCTCACTGATGGAAGGAGGTTTTGGCTTAAAATCTCACGATACATGGCCCCATTCATTCTTCCCTTAACACAGATCAGTACAATTGCTCCCACAGTTGATTTATTCACACCAACCTGCTTGCCTATTGTACTGTAGATTCACTCTTCCCAGCCTGGTGCAGGTCTACAATTTTCTCCCTGGTGTCCTTCGACAGCTCTTTGGTCTTGGCCATGGTTGAGTTTGGAGTCTGAAAGTTTGAGACTGTGGACAGGTGTCTTTTATACAGATAACGAGGTCAAACAGGTGCCATTAATACAGGTAACGAGTGGAGGACAGAAGAGCTTCTTAAAGAAGAAGTTACAGGTCTGTGAGAGCCAGAAATCTTGCTTGTTTGTTATTGACCAAATACTTATTTTCCACCATAATTTACAAATAAATTCTTTAAAAATCCTACAATGTGATTTCCTGGATTTTTTTTTCTCATTTTGTCTCTCATAGTTGAAGTGTACCTATGATGAAAATTACAGACCTCTCTCATCTTTCTAAGTAGGAGAACCTGCACAATCAGTGGCTGACTAAATACTTTTTGGCCCCACTGTATATGAGTGTGTAAGTGTGTCTGGTAGTGACTGTGTGAGATCTGGTGAGCTGCTCGGTCTGTGTGTGTGTGTGTGTATATGAGTGTGTAAGTGTGTGTGTGTGTATCTGGTACTGACTGTGTGAGATCTGGTGAGCTGCTCGGTCTGTGTGTGTGTGTGTATATATGAGTGTGTAAGTGTGTGTGTGTGTATCTGGTACTGACTGTGTGAGATCTGGTGAGCTGCTCGGTCTGTGTGTGTATATGAGTGTGTAAGTGTGTGTGTGTGTATCTGGTACTGACTGTGTGAGATCTGGTGAGCTGCTCGGTCTGTGTGTGTGTGTGTGTGTGTATATATGAGTGTGTAAGTGTGTGTGTGTGTATCTGGTACTGACTGTGTGAGATCTATATGAGTGTGTAAGTGTGTGTGTGTGTGTGTATGAGTGTGTAAGTGTGTGTGTGTGTGTATCTGGTACTGACTGTGTGAGATCTGGTGAGCTGCTCGGTCTGTGTGTGTGTGTGTGTATATATGAGTGTGTAAGTGTGTGTGTGTGTATCTGGTACTGACTGTGTGAGATCTGGTGAGCTGCTCGGTCTGTGTGTGTGTGTGTGTGTATATGAGTGTGTAAGTGTGTGTGTGTGTATCTGGTACTGACTGTGTGAGATCTGGTGAGCTGCTCGGTCTGTGTGTGTGTGTGTGTGTATATGAGTGTGTAAGTGTGTGTGTGTGTATCTGGTACTGACTGTGTGAGATCTGGTGAGCTGCTCGGTCTGTGTGTGTGTGTGTGTGTATATATGAGTGTGTAAGTGTGTGTGTGTGTATCTGGTACTGACTGTGTGAGATCTGGTGAGCTGCTCGGTCTGTGTGTGTGTGTGTATATATGAGTGTGTAAGTGTGTGTGTGTGTATCTGGTACTGACTGTGTGAGATCTGGTGAGCTGCTCGGTCTGTGTGTGTGTGTGTGTGTATATGAGTGTGTAAGTGTGTGTGTGTGTATCTGGTACTGACTGTGTGAGATCTGGTGAGCTGCTCGGTCTGTGTGTGTGTGTGTGTGTGTATATATGAGTGTGTAAGTGTGTGTGTGTGTATCTGGTACTGACTGTGTGAGATCTATATGAGTGTGTAAGTGTGTGTGTGTGTGTGTATGAGTGTGTAAGTGTGTGTGTGTGTGTATCTGGTACTGACTGTGTGAGATCTGGTGAGCTGCTCGGTCTGTGTGTGTGTGTGTGTATATATGAGTGTGTAAGTGTGTGTGTGTGTATCTGGTACTGACTGTGTGAGATCTGGTGAGCTGCTCGGTCTGTGTGTGTGTGTGTATATATGAGTGTGTAAGTGTGTGTGTGTGTATCTGGTACTGACTGTGTGAGATCTGGTGAGCTGCTCGGTCTCTGTGTGTGTGTGTGTGTATATGAGTGTGTAAGTGTGTGTGTGTGTATCTGGTACTGACTGTGTGAGATCTGGTGAGCTGCTCGGTCTGTGTGTGTGTGTGTGTGTATATGAGTGTGTAAGTGTGTGTGTGTGTATCTGGTACTGACTGTGTGAGATCTGGTGAGCTGCTCGGTCTGTGTGTGTGTGTGTGTGTATATGAGTGTGTAAGTGTGTGTGTGTGTATCTGGTACTGACTGTGTGAGATCTGGTGAGCTGCTCGGTCTGTGTGTGTGTGTGTGTGTATATGAGTGTGTAAGTGTGTGTGTGTGTATCTGGTACTGACTGTGTGAGATCTGGTGAGCTGCTCGGTCTGTGTGTGTGTGTGTGTGTATATATGAGTGTGTAAGTGTGTGTGTGTGTATCTGGTACTGACTGTGTGAGATCTGGTGAGCTGCTCGGTCTGTGTGTGTGTGTGTGTGTATATATGAGTGTGTAAGTGTGTGTGTGTGTATCTGGTACTGACTGTGTGAGATCTGGTGAGCTGCTCGGTCTGTGTGTGTGTGTGTGTGTATATGAGTGTGTAAGTGTGTGTGTGTGTATCTGGTACTGACTGTGTGAGATCTGGTGAGCTGCTCGGTCTGTGTGTGTGTGTGTATCTGGTACTGACTGTGTGAGATCTGGTGAGCTGCTCGGTCTGTGTGTGTGTGTGTGTGTATATGAGTGTGTAAGTGTGTGTGTGTGTATCTGGTACTGACTGTGTGAGATCTGGTGAGCTGCTCGGTCTGTGTGTGTGTGTGTGTGTATATATGAGTGTGTAAGTGTGTGTGTGTGTATCTGGTACTGACTGTGTGAGATCTGGTGAGCTGCTCGGTCTGTGTGTGTGTGTGTGTGTATATATGAGTGTGTAAGTGTGTGTGTGTGTATCTGGTACTGACTGTGTGAGATCTGGTGAGCTGCTCGGTCTGTGTGTGTGTGTGTGTGTGTATATGAGTGTGTAAGTGTGTGTGTGTGTATCTGGTACTGACTGTGTGAGATCTGGTGAGCTGCTCGGTCTGTGTGTGTGTGTGTATCTGGTACTGACTGTGTGAGATCTGGTGAGCTGCTCGGTCTGTGTGTGTGTGTGTGTGTGTATATGAGTGTGTAAGTGTGTGTGTGTGTATCTGGTACTGACTGTGTGAGATCTGGTGAGCTGCTCGGTCTGTGTGTGTGTGTGTGTGTATATGAGTGTGTAAGTGTGTGTGTGTGTATCTGGTACTGACTGTGTGAGATCTGGTGAGCTGCTCGGTCTGTGTGTGTGTGTGTATATGAGTGTGTAAGTGTGTGTGTGTGTGTATCTGGTACTGACTGTGTGAGATCTGGTGAGCTGCTCGGTCTGTGTGTGTGTGTGTGTGTATATGAGTGTGTAAGTGTGTGTGTGTGTATCTGGTACTGACTGTGTGAGATCTGGTGAGCTGCTCGGTCTGTGTGTGTGTGTGTGTGTATATGAGTGTGTAAGTGTGTGTGTGTGTATCTGGTACTGACTGTGTGAGATCTGGTGAGCTGCTCGGTCTGTGTGTGTGTGTGTGTGTATATATGAGTGTGTAAGTGTGTGTGTGTGTATCTGGTACTGACTGTGTGAGATCTGGTGAGCTGCTCGGTCTGTGTGTGTGTGTGTGTATATATGAGTGTGTAAGTGTGTGTGTGTGTATCTGGTACTGACTGTGTGAGATCTGGTGAGCTGCTCGGTCTGTGTGTGTGTGTGTGTGTATATGAGTGTGTAAGTGTGTGTGTGTGTATCTGGTACTGACTGTGTGAGATCTGGTGAGCTGCTCGGTCTGTGTGTGTGTGTGTATCTGGTACTGACTGTGTGAGATCTGGTGAGCTGCTCGGTCTGTGTGTGTGTGTGTGTGTATATGAGTGTGTAAGTGTGTGTGTGTGTATCTGGTACTGACTGTGTGAGATCTGGTGAGCTGCTCGGTCTGTGTGTGTGTGTGTGTGTATATATGAGTGTGTAAGTGTGTGTGTGTGTATCTGGTACTGACTGTGTGAGATCTGGTGAGCTGCTCGGTCTGTGTGTGTGTGTGTGTGTATATATGAGTGTGTAAGTGTGTGTGTGTGTATCTGGTACTGACTGTGTGAGATCTGGTGAGCTGCTCGGTCTGTGTGTGTGTGTGTGTGTGTATATGAGTGTGTAAGTGTGTGTGTGTGTATCTGGTACTGACTGTGTGAGATCTGGTGAGCTGCTCGGTCTGTGTGTGTGTGTGTGTGTATATGAGTGTGTAAGTGTGTGTGTGTGTATCTGGTACTGACTGTGTGAGATCTGGTGAGCTGCTCGGTCTGTGTGTGTGTGTGTATATGAGTGTGTAAGTGTGTGTGTGTGTATCTGGTACTGACTGTGTGAGATCTGGTGAGCTGCTCGGTCTGTGTGTGTGTGTGTATATATGAGTGTGTAAGTGTGTGTGTGTGTGTATCTGGTACTGACTGTGTGAGATCTGGTGAGCTGCTCGGTCTGTGTGTGTGTGTGTGTGTATATGAGTGTGTAAGTGTGTGTGTGTGTATCTGGTACTGACTGTGTGAGATCTGGTGAGCTGCTCGGTCTGTGTGTGTGTGTGTGTGTATATGAGTGTGTAAGTGTGTGTGTGTGTATCTGGTACTGACTGTGTGAGATCTGGTGAGCTGCTCGGTCTGTGTGTGTGTGTGTATATATGAGTGTGTAAGTGTGTGTGTGTGTGTATCTGGTACTGACTGTGTGAGATCTGGTGAGCTGCTCGGTCTGTGTGTGTGTGTGTGTGTATATGAGTGTGTAAGTGTGTGTGTGTGTATCTGGTACTGACTGTGTGAGATCTGGTGAGCTGCTCGGTCTGTGTGTGTGTGTGTGTGTATATGAGTGTGTAAGTGTGTGTGTGTGTATCTGGTACTGACTGTGTGAGATCTGGTGAGCTGCTCGGTCTGTGTGTGTGTGTGTGTGTATATATGAGTGTGTAAGTGTGTGTGTGTGTATCTGGTACTGACTGTGTGAGATCTGGTGAGCTGCTCGGTCGGATGTTTTTCCTCAGAACCTCGATCCAGTTCCTCCTGATTCCGGCCGTCATGGCTGACAGAGTGAAGACGTCGCCCACCGTCTACAGAGACAGAAACACCACAACAGTCCACGTTTAAACCCACGTCCTCAGGGGGGGGGTGCTTTACACCAATAATAAGGCTTTATATGGGGGGGGTGTCACTCTTCAAACTTCTGCAGTGCTCAGCTGATGAGGTCAGATACAGTCGAACTTCATACTGCTATACTACATCATTCAGCATTATTATTACTACTGAACACATGAGTGAGTGAGTGAGAGAATGAGTGAATGAATGAATGAGTAAGTGAATGAACACATGATTGTACTGACCTGTATTTGAAAGCCGTAGTTTTTCTCCACGTTGAACTCGGACACTTTAATACAAGAGCGCAGATCGATCTCTCCGTCCAGCTCGTCCTTCTACAGCACACACACACACACACACACACACACACACACACACAGAGATAAATAATAATAACAGGACATAAAATATAATAATAATAATAGAAACACTAACAGTAATAACATTATTATTATAAATATTAATAGTAATAATGATACAATAATAATAGTAATAAGTATAATAATTATTATTTTATATTTTATATAAAAAATTATATTTAATTAAAATTATTAATTATTAGTAAACTAAAAAGTAAAAACATTTAAATGAATTGCTTGAATAAATGTTAATATTAGTGATAGAAATGTGTATAATATGAATATTTCTAATATAAAAATAATACACATTTAACATCTCTAATATTAATACCAATAGAAATCGTATAATAATGTAAGTAATTATTAATTAAATAAATAAAATATTATTATTATTATATCAATATAATTATAACAATATTTAAAATGATAAAATCAATATTGACCATAATAAAAATACTTTAATATAGTATATTAATAAAAAAATAATAATAGTCTTTAATAATAATGTAATGTAATATGTTATTAATACCTATAATAAACTACTTATGTTATAATCTAATACGATAGTTTAATAATAATAATAATGTCAGTAATAAACCCGTTTTATATTTAAATTACATATTTTAAACTATATAATAAAAAGATAAAACAGTTTTTGCAAAGGTATTACACGAGCACAGCGCTGGATTTGAACTGATTTTAGTTTCTGATCATTATCAGCTACATTAGAACCTAAAAGCACCTCAATAAAATAAATAAAAAGTTGAAATATGAACACACACACACACACACACACCTCCTCTGCTACAGAGTCTCTGTAATACTTCAATCCGGCGTCCGTCAGTACGAACCAGTGCTTCTTCCACTGTACACACACATACACACGTTACACATGATGATGTCACTGACGCAAGAAGGTCCTGGGTTCGATTCCCAGGTGGGGCGGTCTGGGTCCTTTCTGTGTGGAGTTTGCATGTTCTCCCCGTGTCTGTGTGGGTTTACTCCGGGAGCTCCGGTTTCCTCCCACAGTACAAAGACGTGCAGTCAGGTTAACTGACTAGGCGTGTGTGTGCCCTGTGATGGGCTGGCGACCTGTCCGGGGTGTTTCCTATCTTTCGCCCAGTATATTGCACCCAGCGTGACCCTGACCGGGATAAAGCGGTGATAAAACAGACAATGAGTGAATGGTTTCCACAGTGAGCGGTGTGCAGTGTGAATGAGTGAATGATGTCATCACTGGAGTGTTATTTATAAAAACATTAAACAGTTCAATCATGAAGAGAAAGAGGACCACATGGAATAAACAGAGATACATATTCTGTCTGTACACACACACACACACACACACACACACACACACACACACACACACACACACACACACACACACACACCTCTCCAGTGTCGTCCAGTTTTGACATCCATCCCTTCTTGAAGTTCAACAGATCGGGCTGTAAATAGAAAGAGAGAGAGAGATTTTAGAGATCTATATATACACTGATCAGCCATAACATTAAAACCACCTCCTTGTTTCTACACTCACTGTCCATTTGATCAGCTCCACTTACCATATAGAAGCACTTTGTAGTTCTACAATTACTGACTGTAGTCCATCTGTTTCTCTACATGCTTTGTTACCCCCCTTTCATGCTGTTCTTCAATGGTCAGGACCCCCACAGGACCACCACAGAGCAGGTATTATTTAGGTGGTGGATCATTCTCAGCCCTGCAGTGACACTGACATGGTGGTGGTGTGTTAGTGTGTGTTGTGCTGGTATGAGTGGATCAGACACAGCAGCGCTGCTGGAGTTTTTAAACACCTCACTGTCACTGCTGGACTGAGAATCATCCACCAACCAAAAATATCCAGCCAACAGCGCCCTGTGGGCAGCGTCCTGTGACCACTGATGAAGGTCTAGAAGATGACCGACTCAAACAGCAGCAATAGATGAGCGATCGTCTCTGACTTTACATCTACAAGGTGGATCGACTAGGTAGGAGTGTCTAATAGAGTGGACAGTGAGTGGACACGGTACTTAAAAACTCCAGCAGCGCTGCTGTGTCTGGTCCACTCATACCAGCACAACACACACTAACACACCACCACCAGGTCAGTGTCACTGCAGTGCTGAGAATGATCCACCACCTAAATAATACCTGCTCTGTAGTGGTCCTGTGGGGGTCCTGACCATTGAAGAACAGGGTGAAAGCAGGTTAAAAAGGTTTGTAGAGAAACAGATGGACTACAGTCAGTAATTGTAGAACTACAAAGTGCTTCTATATGGTAAGTGGAGCTGATAAAATGGACAGTGAGTGTAGAAACGAGGAGGTGGTTTTAATGTTATGAGTGATCGGTGTATGCCTTTTACATTTCAACACATATTTGCAGGTTTGGCTGCAGTGAAACACTTCCTCACCACGCATATCACCACCATAACCAAACCAAACCCAACCCAAAAACCCAAACCGCACCCCACCCAGCCACTACAATGCACTCGATCCGTCAAACAGGCCAAACCTCTCTTCTCTAGTGTATTGTGCAGCTGATTGGCTTTATTCCTCCAAAATTTCAATCAGATCATTCAGATCATCCGGCTAATACACACACGACCAAATCATTCAGGAACCTCTACTACAAAATAAGAAGTGTGTGTGTTAGTGTGTGAAAGTAAACGTGCTTATAAAAGTGTCCAACTAAACAGGAAACGCCAACCATGAATAGACGTGTGAAACTCACACTGCTGAGTCGACACACGAGGCTACGACTAAGGAACTACTGGTGTCACGTGGAACAGTACGGTGGAACGTCAAGTTTGGTTATCAGCATTCAGCAGGGCGTGTAGTGTGAACCACTGAAGGAGGGTCAAGGTACACGCTAATGCTACAGATCCCAGACGTCAGATCGTTCTTCTTTAGAGCCGTGGTTCTTAACTCTGGAGCCTCTTACCCCTTTTCCACCGACGCGGAACGGTTCCGGCTTGCGAACGTGATTTTGAACCGGTTCAGCGTCTTTCCACCGAAAAAAAGAGGTTCCAGAAAGCGAACTAGCGTTCTAATCTGGCACCACAGAATACTGGGTTTTTCAGCGCGAACCGTGACGTAATCGGTGGGCGTGTCCCAGTGTAGAGGTTTGGGTGCGTATGGAGCTCGATGCTGCATTTTTATCTTTTAAAGTTCACCTGATTAAATGTTGAGTTTGCTGCTGATATTTTCAAAGCGCTTTAAAAAGGACGAACTGTGTGATATGAGGTGGTAAAAGTGACCCGGGCAGTATAAACGCTAAACGTGAAAAATAAAGCGTAACATGGCTTGTTGTACTAAAACAACGAGCAATGAATTTGGGCAGTACAGAGCGCTTATAACCAGTACAGAGGCACTTATAACCAGTACAGAGGCACTTATAACCAGTACAGAGTACAGAGGCACTTATAACTAGAGATGGAACGATCGATCGGCTATGTATCGAAATCGGCCGATTTTTAATCAAAATATGCGATCGGTCGATATTTCCTAAATTCAGCAGATCCGATCGCGTGATCTATAAAGATCACCTCCAGGTTAAGCTTAACTTTGAGCTACAAAGCGCCAACCATCGCATCACCATTCGTCAACCATCGCATTTCACTACCTAAAATAACATAAATAACGTTGTACAATTTTGCTGATTGAAATATTTACTTTAAAAAGATAATTCAGCCAGATCCCATCTGAGTCGATTCTATCAGCACGTTATATAAACTCCTGGTTCACTTTGGTAAATCGTGAGCGGTTCTTGCTTTTGATGTAGATGAGAACAGAAAACGTTACAGAGCCAAGCAGAGGCAAAAGTTTATTCATTACTCAATTCGTTAGTTCAGGATCATCTGCTCTGACTGACAGAAAACTTTTAGCTCCACAGGCGGAACGAGTCTGATTCGGTTACCGCTCTGTGGTAATAGCAGTTTTCTGTAGTAGCTGGTGTTTATTTAAAACCACGACATTCATTAATAACAGTAAACATGGAGAGATAACTGAGAAGAGAAACTTACGCTTCACATAAAATGAATCGACTCCTGAATCACTTAAATCGATACTGTGAACAAAGCGTCTCTCTTAAAGGCACACACACGCCGTTGCTTTCGTCACTGTTTTATCGTCACTGTTAGCCCTATTTTTAAGTTTTTTTCAGACTGAACTGGATAACATAAACCTGTGTGTGTGTGGTCAGTTAGACTAATGAAATATATCTCCTGTGGGTGAAAAAATTAATTGCTTTAGTTTTAGAAGTACCCCCCCCACCTCTTCCCGATCAGAATCGGCTATCGGCCGATCGCCCTGAAAGGAGATTGGAGATCGAAATCGGTGCCAAAAACCCAGATCGGTACATCTCTACTTATAACCAGTACATAGCACTTATAACCAGTACAGAGCTCTTACTATAAACAGTACAGAGCACTTATAACCAGTACATAGCACTTATAACCAGTACAGAGCTCTTACTATAAACAGTACAGAGCACTTATAACCAGTACATAGCACTTATAACCAGTACAGAGCTCTTACTATAAACAGTTCAGAGCACTTATAACCAGTACAGAGCTCTTACTATAAACAGTACAGAGCACTTATAACCAGTACATAGCACTTATAACCAGTACAGAGCTCTTACTATAAACAGTACAGAGCACTTATAACCAGTACAGAGCACTTATAACCAGTACATAGCACTTACAACCAGTACAGAGCTCTTACTATAAACAGTACAGAGCACTTATAACCAGTACATAGCACTTATAACCAGTACAGAGCTCTTACTATAAACAGTACAGAGCACTTATAACCAGTGCAGAGCACTTATAACCAGTACATAGCACTTATAACCAGTACAGAGCTCTTACTATAAACAGTACAGCGCACTTATAACCAGTGCAGAGCACTTATAACAAGTAATAACAGAGAGAAGTTTAGTGTTTCTATGTGGTACTTTTAATACATTCAGCCACGTTACGCTTTATTTTTTTACGTGAAGCTTTTTCGACTCTCCCGAGAAGATTCAGAACCTGGAGCTGCATAAACACACGTGAAGTAGATCCAGTTAAACACAGACACATGTGGAGCTTTTAGACTGGATTTGATGGTTATTTCACACAGATGTTTGTTTGATTTGATTTGATTTGATTTTATTGAACCATTTCATATTTTATAAATAGATACAATACCTCCTATAAAAAACTGAAACAGTCAGGGATAACACAAAAAGTCCATAGACTTATTTCCATTGTGGTCCCTATAATGGTCCCTGTTCGTGTCGTTGAACTTTAGTGATGTTTCATCACTCAAGTCGAGCGCTGAGCAAACCGGTTATTTGTGCCGAGGGTCGTGGTGAGAGTGAAGCACAAAACACTTCTCACGTCAGTGAACTAAAGAAAACAACGACTGAGATAAACATCACCGATAGCTGAGCGATGCTTTTTACATAAAAACGAACATCTGTAACAGCAGCACAAACCCCCACAGATAATCTACACGCTCTACCATCATGTTACTCTTTACTTTCGTTATGTAACGCCCACCGTTAATGACGCTGGCTTGGTTCCCAAAAACGGATCTCTAGAGAACACCAAGGTTCTAAGAAACCTGAACAGAACCGGTTCAAGAACCAGAACCATGGTTCTTTTGGTGGAAAAGCGCTATCTGTGAGCCTAGAGGGGGGTCCCAGTGCCTTTAATTAAGAAGAGTTCAAAACAATCACGGTCGGTCTTTGAGAATAGACACATGTTTCATTTGCCCACCAAAAAAATGCAAAGGTCAACAGATGGCGACTATGAATGATTCCGCTTCAGTTGTTATTAGGCCTGTGGCAGCCTAGTGGGTAGAGCTTTGGGCTATCAACCGGAAGATTGGCGGTTCAAATCCAGGCTCTGCTATGTAGCCACTGTTGGGTCCTTGAGCAAGGCCCTTAACCCTGTCTGCTCCAGGGGCGCCGTAAGTTGGCTGACCCTGTGCTCTGTCCCCAGCTTCCAACACCAGCTGGGATATGCGAGGAAAGAATTTCATTGTACTGTACACCTGTATATGTATACATGACAAATAAAGTATATCTTTCTTATCTTTCTTTCTTTCTTATTGCAGATTCGGGGAAAACCGGACTAAGTGGGCGGGGTCTTCAACACTATTTAAGGACCCTGGTTAGTACAGAAGCGGAGGAGCCTCATGAATAAATCCACAGAGGCACGGGTGAAAAAGAAGAGGCGTGGAGCGCCGAACGCAATCGGGATCCCCAGCAGCGCAGGACTAATTGGATATGACTAAATCGGGAGAATGTAAACAGTCACGACAGTAAACAAGCAGTAAATTCCAGAGTAAACATGAAGGTGTAAAAAGGATCAGGAGACGTTATTGAGGATTTAATCCTTACACAAACACACGGCTCCTCTCCGTCCTGATTTACTGACAGACTTTACATAAACACACACATACACACACACACTCGAGGAATGCCAACGTGTACACACACGACCAAATCAAACCGGGTGAATCACACACACTCACACACTTTCAGTTTGAATAGGTGCATAACAATGTGCACACACACCCACTGCCTCTGTTCTTACACTCCATTTATTCACACTTCATATCCAATCTGACTTCTGCATAATTACGGTTCGTTTCTTAAATTTTACATTTTTTATTTAAATGTGTGCACTACACTGGGCGTGTTACTCATTTCAGTCCAGAAAATCAACAAGACATGGAATTTGGCGCTTGGGTGAAGCAGCAGTAATCATACAAGTCCAATAAACTGAGCTCTGGGGTTCGAATCTCAGTAGTACTCCTGGTTGGGCGTCTAAGTACTCCTACGTCTAAGAAGGGAGGCAGTTGTAGCCTAGTGGTTAAGGTACTGGACTAGTAATCTGAAGGTTGCCGGTTCAAGACCCACCACTGCCAGATGTTGGACCCTTAAGCAAGGCCCTTAACCCTCAATTGCTTAGACTGCATACTGTCACAGTACTGTAAGTCTCTTTGGATGAAAGCGTCTGCTAAATGCTGAAAATGTAAATGGAGGTGGGAGGGTCATGCTTCCTCACCACCAATGCCGATCCCTGCTCTGATTGAGGAGAACGAAGCTAACCCACGCCCCCTCCGACACGTGGGCAGCAGCCGTATGCATCTTATCACCTGCACTTTGGCGAGTGCAGTGCAGCTCAGCGTTGTGTACGGAGAGACACACCCTGAGAGCACTCTTTTCTCGTCTCTGTGCAGGCGCCATCAATCAGCCAGCAGAGGTCGTAATTGCACCAGTCATGAGAGAGGTACCCTATCCGGCTTAGTCCCGCCCATATCTGAACAACAGGCCAATCGTTGTTCATGTGGCCGCTCAGCCTCAGACGGCAGGCAGAGCTGAGATTCGATACGATGTATTAGATATCCCAGCTCTGGTTCCAGCAAGTGTAAACTGTCGAGCCATTATGAGGTGCACTTGTCAGTGTGCTGTCAGTGCCTGTCACAAGCCCGGGTAAAATAAAGAAGGGTGGCATCAAGGAGGGTAAAAACTGTGTCGAATCAGGTACGCAGACCAGAATGATCCACTGTGGCATCATACGGGAAAGAAAATACACGAACACAGAATCTGATTTGACTTTTACATAATACAGTCTATAAACCCCAGGCCAAAAGAGATATTTTGCTTTTTTAAGTGATAAGAGTGACTTAACTACGCATCATCAAAGACAAATACTTTTCACAACACCACAGGCGTCACTTATTACCATAAAACCACAATAATAACGAGCTTTGGCCCAAAATACCTTAAACACAACAAGTAACAACAGCACAACAATACAATTAGAAGTCATTGAGGGTTAAGGGCCTTGCTTAAGGGCCCAACAGTGGCAACCTGGCAGTGGTGGGGCCTGAACCAGCAACCTTCTGTCCAGAATTACTAGTCCAGAACCTTAACCACTAAGCTACAACTGCCCTACATGCTCTGGAAATTGTGCCAAGG
Source organism: Trichomycterus rosablanca (assembly GCF_030014385.1). NCBI lineage: Eukaryota > Metazoa > Chordata > Actinopteri > Siluriformes > Trichomycteridae > Trichomycterus > Trichomycterus rosablanca. The sequence continues at coordinate 50,452,518 of NC_085989.1, forward strand.
GACATGTACAACCAATGATAAGCTTTCTGAGATCTCTGTTAAGCTTCATAGTCTTTTAAATTGTAAATCTAGTAGCTTAAGATGTATGGGCACAGAGAAGTCACTGATTTTGGTGGTTCAGTGTCTTTCTGTCCTTGGTGAAGAGACCACTGTTCCATGTTCTCTGTACCTACAGACGACTGTCAGATGCATTTACACTGGACATTTAGTGGACGCTTTTATCCAAAACGACTTACATTTGTGACAGTATACAGTCTAAGCAATTGAGGGTTAAGGGCCTTGCTCAAGGGCCCAACAGTGGCAACCTGGAAGTTATGGGGCTTGAACCAGCAACCTTCTGATTACATTTACATTTATGGCATTTAGCAGACACCTTTATCCAAAGCGACTTACAGTTACAGTATACAGTCTAAGCTACTGAGGATTAAGGGCCTTGCTCAAGGGCCCAACAGTGGCAACCTGGCAGTGGTGGGGTTTGAACCAGCAACCTTCTGTCCAGAATTACTAGTCCAGAACCTTAACCACTAAGCTCTGGACATGTAGAAAACCAATGATACGCTTTCTGAGATCTCTGTAGAGCTTTATAGTCTTTGTAATTGTAAATCTAGTGTCTTAGGATGTATGGGCACAGAGAAGTCACCATTTGTAATCAATCTTGAATGGTCATGTGGAATTAAGAGGCCTTGATACAAGGTTTTATGAGGTTATAGAACTTTCCAAACCACCCCAGTACTCCAACAGCCCTGATTTTGGTGGTTGAGTGTCTTTCTGTCCTTGGTGAAGAGACCACTGTTCCATATTCTGAGTACATACAGACGATTGCCAGATGCATCTACATTGGACATTTAGTGGATACTTTTATCCAAAACGACTTACATTTGTGACAGTATACAGTCTAAGCAGTTGAGGGTTAAGGGCCTTGCTCAAGGGCCCAACAGTGGCAACCTGGAAGTTATGGGGCTTGAACCAGCAACCTTCTGATTACATTTACATTTATGGCATTTAGCAGACACCTTTATCCAAAGCGACTTACAGTTACAGTATACAGTCTAAGCTACTGAGGATTAAGGGCCTTGCTCAAGGGCCCAACAGTGGCAACCTGGCAGTGGTGGGGTTTGAACCAGCAACCTTCTGTCCAGAATTACTAGTCCAGAACCTTAACCACTAAGCTCTGGACATGTAGAAAACCAATGATACGCTTTCTGAGATCTCTGTAGAGCTTTATAGTCTTTGTAATTGTAAATCTAGTGTCTTAGGATGTATGGGCACAGAGAAGTCACCATTTGTAATCAATCTTGAATGGTCATGTGGAATTAAGAGGCCTTGATACAAGGTTTTATGAGGTTATAGAACTTTCCAAACCACCCCAGTACTCCAACAGCCCTGATTTTGGTGGTTGAGTGTCTTTCTGTCCTTGGTGAAGAGACCACTGTTCCATATTCTGAGTACATACAGACGATTGCCAGATGCATCTACATTGGACATTTAGTGGATACTTTTATCCAAAACGACTTACATTTGTGACAGTATACAGTCTAAGCAGTTGAGGGTTAAGGGCCTTGCTCAAGGGCCCAACAGTGGCAACCTGGCAGTGGTGGGGCTTGAACCAGCAACCTTCTGTTCAGAATTACTAGTCCAGAACCTTAACCACTAAACTCTGGACATGTAGAAAACCAATGATACGCTTTCTGAGATCTCTGTAGAGCTGTATAGTCTTTGTAATTGTAAATCTAGTGTCTTAGGATGTATGGGCACAGAGAAGTCACCATTTGTAATCAATCTTGAATGGTCATGTGGAATTAGAAAGCATTGACAGGTTCTGTGAAGTTATAGAACCTTCCAACCCACCGCATAATACATCTAAGTTGTTTAAAGCAAATTATTTTCGATTATTGATCATGAAACCCAAAGACTGCCATACAATACCAGGTAAATGACAGATGTATGTAAACTTTTGACTATAATTGTATATATATTGACATTTTCCCTAATGTAGAGACCGTATACAGTAGAATCCAGACTTACCGTCATTTTTAGGTGCTCCAGAATGCAGAATAATGAAATAACCCCTCTCACACAGAGTAAACACAGTATTTACTGTAGTAGATTGTATTATTGATCCATCAGTGCTCGTGTTTACAGGCGCGCGTGCAGCTCTCACTACCTGTTGCTATGCTAATAGGCTAACGCCCGAGGAACGACCATAACAGCTTTTATAAACATAAACCGCTATTAAAAGCACAAAACCTCCCAGCAAACACCGAAAGCGACTGATTAATAACGCGGTTCCACCGACTGAGCTCGGTTTTTTAGAGTTTAATCGGCTGTTTGTTTAAGTTTTCAAGTTCGGTTGAGTTTAGCTCTTCCTGGGCGGTTCCTCCTCAGAACATCACAACAACACAACCGAAATAAGAGAGAGAGAGAGAGAGAGAGAGAGACATCTAGCTGCAGCCTGCCTGCAGACCCATCCTGCTCTAATATAACATTAAAACCACCTCCTTGTTTCATATTATCAGCTCCACTTACCATATAGAAGCACTTTGTAGTTCTACAATTACTGACTGTAGGCCATCTGTTTCTCTGCATGCTTTGTTACCCCCTTGCTGTTCTTCAAATGGTCAGGACCACCACAGAGCAGGTATTATTTAGGTGGTGGATCATTCTCAGCACTGCAGTGACACTGACATGGTGGTGGTGTGTTAGTGTGTGTTGTGCTGGTATGAGTGGATCAGACACAGCAGCGCTGCTGGAGTTTTTAAACACCGTGTCCACTCACTGTCCACTCTATTAGACACTACTACCTGGTCGGTCCACCTTGTAGATGTAAAGTCAGAGATGATCGCTCATCTATTGCTGCTGTTTGAGTTGGTCATCTTCTAGACCTTCATCAGTGGTCACAGGATGCTGCCCACGGGGTGCTGTCGGCTGGATGTTTTTGCTTGGTGGACTATTCTCAGTCCAGCAGTGACAGTGAGGTGTTTAAAAACTCCAGCAGCGCTGCTGTGTCTTATCCACTCATACCAGCACAACACACACTAACACACCACCACCATGTCAGTGTCACTGCAGTGCTGAGAATGATCCAACACCTAAATAATACCTGCTCTGTGGGGGTCCTGTGGGGGTCCTGACCATTGAAGAACAGGGTGAAAGTAGGCTAACAAAGTATGTAGAGAAACAGATGGACTACAGTCAGTAGTTGTAGAACTACAAAGTGCTTCTATATGGTAAGTGGAGCTGATAACATGGACTGTGAGTGTAGGTTTTGGTGTAAGTATTAGGTTGGGCAGCTTTACCCATAAAAGTATTATAATAACTTGGGGTTAGCATTAGTATTAGTATTAGGTTGGTCAGGTCTACCCATGAATGTGTTATAATCAGTGTTGCCACTCCTTGAGATTTGGGGGATCGACTTGGGATTTGGGCATTTTGCTAGTGTGTGATTTTTAATTCACAATCAAGCAATTAAAATCTGCAATTTTATGGTCTTCAGTCATAAATAAGGAATGACAAAGTGTACTACTACTAAATAATAACCTTTGGTTGTCCCTGGACATTTCTACATCTACAATTTCGGCATTTAGCCGACGCTTTTATCCAAAGTGACTTACAGTATACAGTTTAAGCAACTGAGGGTTAAGGGTCGTGCTCAAGGGCCCAAAAGTGGCAACCTGGCAGTGGTGGGGTTTGAACCAGCAACCCTCTGCTTACAAGTCCAGTGCCTTAACCGCTAGGTTACAACCGGCCTACATCCACTGTGTTCATGATGTCATGTTTGTTGTCATCCCTGCATTTTACTTGTGGCTTGTGTACTTAAATGGCTCGTTTCAGAGTCCATAAATTATGTAGGGGCTTAATAATAACTGTAGGTAAGGGTTAGCATTAGTATTAGTTCGATCAGGTGTGTTTAGATGGTACTTTCTGGTTGATCAGGTGTACCCTTGGCTCAACATTTGGCCCATAAAGGTAATATAAAAACTGGCCGGTAGCATTAGTAGTAGATTGGTGAGGTGTACCCACGGACATTATTTGGATTGTCATGTGTTTCCAGGGGCAGGTTTTACTTTACTTATGTACCTATAGGGTATTATAAGGATTAAATGTGGTTAGTATTAGCATTTTGGCTGCTCAGGCATACCCAGGGGAAAGCAATTGCCTGTTGAGGTGTTCCCAGAAGCAGTATTTAGGAAATCAGGGGTACCAAGAGGGGGCTAGCATTTGGCTGGTTAGGTGTACGAAGGAAGACTTTATTTGGCTAGTTGGCCCTGTATGTAAGTGGTCACGAATACCTGTTTAACCAAGCGGTTAAGGTACTGGACTAGTAATCATATGGATGTTGGTTGAAGCCCACCACTGCAAGTTTCATAAGTTTCAAAGATTTTAAGTCGCTTTGGATTAAAAGTATCTGATGAATGTCATAAAAAGTAACGTTAAAGTCAAAACCTTCCAAGGTACCTTCTTCTTCTTTCGGCTGTTCCCCTTAGGGGTTTCCACAGCGTATCGTCGCCCTGTCCTGAACATCATCATCTGTCACCCCAACCACCTCCCTCAATGCATCCATGAACCTCCTCTTTGGCGTACCTCTTTTCCTCCTGCCTGGCGGCTCCATTCTCAGCACCCTTCTCCCGATAGAACTCTCAGAACTCTCATCCCTCCTCTGCACATGCTCAAACCATCTCAATCTCTCCTTTCAAACTTTGTCTTTTGATGATCTGCATATTTGATTTGGCAAAGTATTTACTCCGGGCAGTCGCTCAGGTTGCGCAGCGGTAAAGTACGCTAGCTCACCAGAGTTGGGGTTTCGAACGATCGGCTGTTGTTCAGGGTTAGAGGGTAAGAAAGTCGGATCATAGGTCCTCATAACTGGTGCGACTGCGGCCCCTGCTGGCTGACTGGTGGCGCCTGCACAGGGCTGAGGAATAATGCTGATGGGGGTGTGGCCCTCTGTACACAGTGCCCGTCAAGTGTATGAACTCGATTCGTGCAGGTGAAAAATGCAGTCTGCACAGTCTGTACGTGCCGGAGGGGGTGTATGTCAGTTGAGAGGCGTCCTCAGTCAGCGGTGAAGGGTCAAATCAGTATAGAGGACGCAATCAGGGTAATTGGACACGACTAGTTAAAAATATATATATATTTACACCGGACACCCTTCCTGACGCAACCCTCCCTATTTACCTGGGTTTGGGACCAGCATGTGTAACCCTTTTTTGTAAAAACTTTTTTTTTTTTAATATAAAAGCACTACAATTCCGAAGTGTAGGGGTCAGATTTCTTAATCGTGGGCCACACCTTCATGTGTCACGGGCTGCACGTTGGCCATGAGCTGCATTTCGAGAAGCACTGCTTAGTATTTGTGAAGGTTCTCTTCATAAGCAGTGTTCATTAGTGGATAATCCAGCTTGCACAACACTCCCGTGCAGCATGCAGCGACTGATTACTGATTTAATCTGACCCGTACTTTTTTTCTGGAAGGGAACTGTAAGGAATTCGAAGCGCATGTTAGGGCAGCATTCTCACTTTACAGGCGCCACACACTGCCATAGGGCCCGGGGATTAGTCCTCATTAAAACACTGAATGATTTTCTACGTATATGACTCTCACAGTATAGAGCCTGAGAGAGGAATGTACCTGCTGAACTTTCTCGTTCTTCTCTTGCTCTCTTCTGTTTCCCTACAGCACAAAAACACAGAAATGAACATGTACAGGAATCACACACATCATCTATTCTACCTGTCTTATCTTATCTGTCCACCTGTCTGTCTCTGTCTCACCTGGTGTGTTACCAGTGCAGTTGTGCAATATGTAGGCGTGCTACGTCAGCATGTGTGTCACTTACTGTATGTGTGTAATAATGCTATCTGTGTAGCTAAGTGTGTTCCCTGTGATAAACCCTACCTGAGGTTTATCTACAGGTGGGCTGAAGTGGGTGAGAGTTAAGATTTGCTCGCCCAGAGGATTCATCTGCCCATCCAATAAAGACTCTCAAAACATCTTAACTATGAATATTTTTGATTGTTTATGGCTTTCTAAAGTTGTGTCATTGGTCATCAAAAATGCACTGTGTTCTTATTGGGCGTTTTAAATGTGTGGGTGTGCTAAGCCCATGCTTCTTTACATTATCGCCAACAGAGTCACTAGGTTTGCACCAAAGCGCTGCTGTGTCTGATCCACTCATACCAGCACAACACACACTAACACACCACCACCATGTCAGTGTCACTGCAGTGCTGAGAATGATCCACCACCTAAATAATACCTGCTCTGTGGTGGTCCTATGGGGGTCCTGACCATTGAAGAACAGCATGGGGCTAACAAAGCATGTAGGGAAACAGATGAACTAGTCAGTAATTGTGCTTCTATATGGTAAGTGGAGCTGATACTATGGACAGTGAGTGTAGAAGCAAGGAGGTGGTTTTAATGTTATGGCTGATCAGTGTATGTTCCTCATGTAGGTGTGTACCACTGCATTTGTGTTACCTGTGAAGCAGCGTTACCTGTGTATGTGAATCACCTGTGCTGTTATGTTACCTGTGCAGGTGTGTTTCCTCTCCAACTGTGTTAGCTGTATGTGCCTGTGCGGTTGGGTTACCTGTGTGTGTGGAGATGCGTACGTGGAAGGATTCCCTCGCTGATCCATCATGTCGTCCCAGGTGATATGGGCGGGTTTCGAGTGGGAGTGGCTAAAAACACAGGTATTTGAGTTAGTCTGTATGTGGTAAGCTAGCAGAAACACAATAAGGCCATGTTAGTTCTTATTCGGGATGTTAGGAATGAATTGTAATATTTATTGTTAGTACTTGTAGATGTAATCTGGATCTGGATATCTGTGAAGGTGGTTAGCCAGTACATGTTAGAACTCAGAACTTGACACTGATTTGCTGTGGTCAGACTGGGACTACAAGATGGAATCTCCGATTTTCAGCCTTTAACGGAAGTTACCTTAAATTAACTTGTGGTTCAAAGTCCTGTATGTACCCAAAGTTTTATACATCGGTTGATGCCAATCTGAATTATGTGCCACCGTGTATGAGTCCATTATTAGCAAACTACACTAACCTGGCACCTACAGATAGCAAAAGGCAACAACCCTAAAACACATTACACCAAGGAATAACATAATTTAGCCACTCGCATGGCAGCGTATTATATTACTTAATAATGACCAAGTATAACACTTATCTTCTATTCAGTAAACAGCTAACGTTTATATATAGCAGGGGTGTCAAACTCAAGGCCCGCGGGCCAAATCCGGCCCGACACACAATGCGAGACCTTAAAAGACGCATGGTTGTTGTGATGGTTCGAGTCGTTACAGAGATACTTATAATTTTATGAAACACCTGCGCATTTAAGAGGCAACCATTGACATCGTAGTCATGGCAACTAACTTTGACTTTGCCAAGAAGCCACGTCACAGTTACGTTTTGGCGGCGAAACGTAACGTAGTCAGTAGTGTAAAAAATAATAAATAGAAGTTCATTCTCTTGCAATCCAATACAGAAGCATCGTCTGTTAGTAGTACACGTTTATTCTCAGTTGTTTGTAAATGTTTAGCGAGTATGTTACAGCGTTTCAGTTACGAATTTACCATCATTCCATAATTAAATACGGTTGTTACCGTTACTATAGCAATTAGTATTTTTACTTGTTAGCGCTATTTTACGTTTGGTTACACTTCATAATTCCGACCTAACTGTATCTTGGAGGGAGCTGTCTGTCTGTCTGTCTGTCTAGCTGAGAAAGGGGGAAAACTCTTAGCGAGGGCAGAACGATCGTCTTAAAATACCCTGTAAAATTCTACATAAACTGCATCTCCCACAATGCATGCCGATTTTGTGACCTGCAAAATGACCCCATCCCGCCACCAGATGATGTTGAGAAATATTTACAAATAATCCCAAAATGTACAAGAAGAGAAAATTGAAGCAGAAGGAGGAAATGTAATGAAAGATGAGAAAGTGAAAACAAGTCTGTGCTTCAGGAAGAGAAACCGGTACGTCTCTTGCATTATGAGGCCGTGTCTGTGGTAAAGGAGTACAATATAAATGTAGATATACAATACAAATATACAGTATAAATTTGGCATTTTGACACCAAACACAGAATTTGACCTCTAAAAAAAACAACAAATTGTCCAAGAATTAAAAGGCGACTACAATCACAGCAGGATACGTTACAATCGGACCATGATGCTGATGTGGCCCTTGGTGAAAATGAGTTTGACACCCCCGATACAGTATATACGCAACAAAGCTAAAGCTAATTTCTAAAATGGAAGTAACTGTTATACTATGTAATAACTTAATATTAAAATAGATAAAACAGGGCTGTATTCTCTAATATATAAGACAAATATTTAGCCTGTTATAATCAGCACTAACTTCAATTTGGACCTGTGCTGCAGATAGCAAAGCGGTTTATGTAATGATTATGCAACATTCAGTCATGAGAATTTGTAGATTTGGAAATTAAGGAGGCAAAACTACTGATCACATTTCTCTTTTTTGCTGTTTTATTTACTTATTTTCTCTCTTTTTCTCCCAGTTTAGTCATACCCAGTTCCTCTTCCTCTCCGACACGTACACGGTCCACCGACCCCTTTTTATCCGCCCGTACTTTGGCCACTTCGGGCTACTAACCAGGGTCCCCACACAGCGTTGAAGACCCTGCCCACTTTTTTTAGTCCGTTTTTTTTCCCCGCCCAGCAGACTAGAGTCCAATTTTGTCTGCTGCTATGGACGCCCAGCCAACCGGTAGCAGAGCTGAGATTCAAGTGGAATATCCCACTCCGCCACCTGGACGCCCCCCACTAATCACGTCAGTTATTAAATCTTGTTACTGCAGCTCTGTGGTTACGCTGTGCCTGCTGTACATTCAGTTTATTTATAAATATATTACAGACCACAGCCCTGTTATATCAATTATAATAATAAGCTATTAAAGACTATAACCGTTACCGCCACTTCAGAAATTAAATTTCACAATTATATTTTCATATTAGGGTCATTCCTGGGATTCGGTGCCTATTGGACCTTAAAACTTTTTGAAAATGAAACACTGTTTTAATTTGTTGTTCATGTTTTATTATAAGAAGAACGTGCTATACTTTTCTAAACTAATATTGGTCAAGCTCAAGCACACAGACTGTAGCTTTTATTAAAACATGTTTATGCAGTCTCTGAGCCAGGATGTTCACCCTATTACGGACACATGCAGAACTGTTGTGTTTCTGTCTTTCAGCTGCACTTAAGGCCGTTCTTTAAAGGATGCAACATAATATCAATATGTTATTATTATAACCAAACTGAATAATAAAGCTATATAAATCACACATGCACCTCATATATACACTGTGACGTTCAGCCTGTTACGTATTAGGTTGTAACAGGGTGGACCATAACAGGGTGGACATTCTGACATAAAATTAGCCATTAGTTAGCGAGTGAGCAAAACCATGCTAGCATAAAAGTGAATTCAAATCAAGAATTCTCTGCTTTTTAGTGTGATTATTTTAAAATGATCAAATCGTTTTGCTTTTTCTCATATATCCCATAACAGTGTGGACATGTTATCATTATGTTATGGTTGACCATATTAAGACTTTGAGGATAAAATGTGGAAAAAACAACATTAAAATGAGGAGTTTAATAAGCCACTCATCTTCCACAGTTGTTTTCCCTCCAAAAATGATCATGTGAGCGCCAGGAAATGATGTCAGTAAAACAGCTCTTCATTTTTAGAGACAGCAGTAAGAAATAACAGGGTGGACGGCAACTTGAGGGACGAGTGAAAAACCCTCATAATCAGCAATAACATCAAACTCATAAAGAAAAAATAATCCAACTTAAGCAAAATTTTTTAAACAGTATTGAAAGACTGAGATATTGTCATGATTAAACCTCATATATCATCACTAAATCAGAATGTACAGCACTGGGGATCATGGTAAAACCTCTGGTATCTAACAGATAAAAACAATGTATACAGTCATTTTATTTTGGGGGGGTAGAAAACATTGTTTTTAGTATTTGAAAGTGTTCATTATTTAAGTAAGATGTTTAGAAATGGTATTGTTTAAAATGTACTTAATAAATACAATGATCAGTACTGGGGACACAAAAGGCACCGAATTGTAGGAATGAGCCATTAATGATACATGAAAACTTTAACTGCAAACAATTAAACTTCAATTTATGACTAAATTCAACATCAGTTTTGGTTTTTCTTTTACCTGGCGGGTTTGTAGAGTGACGTTTCGTCGCCGTGTCCTTTGCCGGCTCCCTCCGGCCGGTTCGGCCCCGTCCTTTGGAGGACGCTTTTGACCTTCGGTAGGTCGGCCATGACGGCATATTCCTCTCTGTTCAAACCCGAGGAGCCGCTTGACACGAACGAATCTATCGAACTCTGGGAGGAAAAGTGGCTGCTCATCTGTGGGGAGGGACTTCTGTTCCTGGGGGAGGGGCTTTGATAATCCCGGTCCCGCCTCCTCTCACTGGTACTCCAGGACACGTGGGTAGATTTCAGAACGTCGGCCGGCTTGTTTTCGGTTCTCTTTCTGGCGGGAGAGGAGTTACGGGAGACCGGTGGGCTCTGGAGGGAAAGCGTTGAGCCTCGCCATGAGGAGCCGGTCGTGCTGCTGCTGCCGCCTGATTTTCCTCGGCGGGACGTCTCAGTTGAAAAGTTGCTGACAGGCTGATGTATTACAGTTTGGCTCCTCCCACTTTTATAATAATTGCTGCTGTCTAATTTGTGAGAGAGTGATCGGTCAGGAGTGTCAATGCCCTTCTTTGACGGGGACGGGCTTCGGCTATTTGAGGATCGAGATAATACAGGTTTATGCTGCACCGATTGGCTTGGTGCGTCACTGTTCCACCTTAACGTGGAGGAGTGTTTCTTGGTGTCAGATTTTTGCACCAATTGGTTACTGGTCTTGATGACCCTCTGTGTAGGAGAGGAGCTAGTGTGTTTATGAACCCGCCCATCTGAAACAAGACTTTTCTCTTCCTTGCTGGTTGCCCCATAGCCCTTTCTTACAGGTGAGGCACTGCGCCAGCCGGCGACCGCTTTGCGCAAAAATGACTGGCCACCACTTTGTGAAGGGGAGGGGCTACGACTTTGACCTCTATTTGGACTGTTTAAGGTCAGTTTTGCATCCTTTTTTCGAGGAAGCAATTGGCTTGCGAGGTCCTGACTCCGCCTTGAAGGGGAAGGGGTATGACTTTTACCTCTATTCGGAATGTTTAGGGTCATTTTTGTTTCCTTTTTTAGAGGAAGCGATTGGCTCGCGAGGTCTTGGCTCCATCTTGAAGGGGAAGGGGTACGACTTTTACCTCTATTCGGACTGTTTAAGGTTATTTTTGTTTCCTTTTGTCGAGGACGCAATTGGCTCGCAAGGTCTTGACTCCGTCTTGACGGGGAAGGGCTACGACTTTTACCTCTATTTAGACTGTTTAAGGTCATTTTTGTTTCCTTTTTATGAGGAAGCGATTGGCTCGTGGGGTCTTGGCTCCGTCTTAAAGGGGAGGGGCTTTTGTTATAAGTGCTACGACCACTGGGGGGCTCTGCCTTCCGTAAATTGGCTTTCAGTTCAGCATATGGGCTTGCAACAGACTTAGTGACATTTCTAACGGTGCCTACGGTGCTAGCAAAAGTTCTGAAGCTCTTCTGAGCACTTTCAGATTCAGGTAGACGTCCATAGGGATTCCGATTAGGGCTTTTGGCCCTTTGATCTCGTTTCTCAGGAACCATGCCCAACCCATACCCATGAGATGTCAGTGAGGACACAGATTCAGACCGTTTGGATGATGACAAACTTCTAGATGGAGACGACGAACGGGAAAAGCCAGAATTTTGTTTGCCTGAGTAAACATTTCCAGACTGTTGATGGGATGAGGAATATGATGTTCGGACCCCTTTTTTTCTCGATGTAGCGAATGATTCTGCCTGCTTGAAGGGAGTAGGGCTCAAAGATCTTGGGCCAGCCTGAGCCTCCACCTCAATGCTGAGATCCACTGGTTCTGGAGAGGATGGTTGCAGCCCCAAATCTGGGTTCTGGATCTCGTAATTTCGTCTCTGCGAAGGAACGCCGAGGTCAGGATTTCTGAACGGAATGGCAGCTTTGGGTTCCAGGGTTTGATTGCTCGGTACAGGGTGTCCACGTTCAGCATGCCGATGAGGAGCAGGAGGGCTTTTGTCACGTAACGTTCGGGAACCGGTCACTCGACCCAAAGAAAAGTATCCGCTGTCTCGATCCTGGTCGACCTTTGAACCAACTGAGAGGAGGGGAAAGAAAGAACTACTGAGCAACCTTCAAAACATTCAAATAATCAGATTAATGTCATTACTTTTATTACTTTTTTAAGTTTAAGTCTACTTTTAAGTAAACAAGCTAGCCAAGGAAGCAGCGATAATAAAATGTTGCTAGTTATCATGATGCACACTGTGCTGCATTTAAGAAGTTCATTCACCGATCTTCAGTAATCAGTTTACTTGAGGAGACGTGTGCAGTACCGACTGCATCTTTTCACCTGCACGAGGCGAGTTCATATGTGGATCAGCTTTGTGTACAGAGAGACACACCCTGATCCTCATTATCCCTCATCAATCAGCCAGCAGAGGCCATAATTTTATCCCCTCCAGCACCCTCCCTAAATGAACAACAAGCCGATCGTTGTGCCCAGCCTGCCAGGTAGCAGAGCTGAGATTCGAATCGACGAGTTTGAGATGTCAGCTCTGGTGTGCTAGTAAGTTTTACCGCTGTGCCACCTGAGTGCCCGGTAGAAGCATATTAAAGCGTCCATGAATTCTTCTCGGGGTCGGGTAGGATGACATAAAATGCCATCCATGTAGCTCACTAGGTTTTCAGACAGACCCAATATTTACTGTGTCCATGTGGGTTTCCTTGGGTGTATGCTGATCGTCTCTAAAAGATGCAGAAGGTGGGATGGATCCTCTGAGTTGTTCCTAGGTATGAGTGGGTGTGGAATGGAATGGAACCCAATGGCTCTAGACCGTCTGCGACCCAGATCAGGATGAAGTAATTACTGAAGATAAGAGTATATTATCATTATCCTGGTGTAGCATTGAACATGAATCATTTATTTATAACCATGTCGTGTCATCTGAAGGTGGCACGAGCAGTAACACAGCACTGAGGAAACACCCGGAGGAATAATGAGCCATGATGAATGGATCCATGTCGTTAACACCTGCGCTGCGTCAGTGTGTAACCTGAACCATTCATGTGCACTGAGACCAATAGCAGGAGTTCCACCAGAAACTCAGCCTTACATTTTATGCTACAACCTCAAATTACCACCTCTAATTGTTTGAAGATTGGGAGACGCCACCTTACTGCCGCAACTGCAATACTGACTGTCTGGACGGGCAGTGCCATGAGAGGTGGAACCATGTGGAACCCTCTGTACCTGTGCATCTATACCTCTGTTAAAGAGTCGACTGCCGTCCAGTAGAAGGAGGGATTTGATGGAACACATGTTGGGTCTGCCCAACTGGTGTTGTGCTTGCAATGCGGGTCACAAGTCCAATGAAAAATTGGCCAAGAAAAGAGGGTTGAAAAACATTAGCCCTACATTACACAACAGCAATTAGGGTGACGCTAACTTGTGCTTCCTTCAAGACACATGATACCACCACCTTTTCATGACCTGCAGATTATATGATGTAAATAGGCAGATATACACGCCTTGAAACTGCATAATTGATATGTTATACAGAGAGCAGAGCCAATCTTCTCGCCATTAACTGCAGAATGTGAACTCAAACTTTCTCCTGGAAGATAGGCCAAATTCTGTTTTGTTGGGTCACCTGTAAGTCTGGTTTTCCCCAAATATTTTAGCCTTGTAAATATTTAGAGCCTCAAAATAACTACAGACTACAGGTGAACGTTTGAGTCTTCAAGTGGGACATATGGGTACGTCAGTGGTGGAGGTCATGAAGGTTTCGGCCCTACCTGAGACAAGCTGCCACTGTTGGGCCCTTGAGCAAGGTCCTTATTGCACAGTAGCTTAGAGCTTATTTTGTAAAATGCAGTAAAACAAGACTGTGTTTTGTTTATTCTCTTAAACATTTATTTAAACGTAAAAAGTAAAAAAATCAACTGTTAATTTTGTTAGTTTTGGCTAAAGACGACGTTCGCCTGGCTTTGGCGACCAGTGTGACGTAATTGCAGAGAAAGCGAACAACCACGGACGTCGCGCAGAGGCTTCGCTCGCCTTGTCGCGCACATGGAAGCTGGGCGAACTCCGTGGACGGCGTCACTCCGCGACAACGCCTGTGATTGGTCTCTTAAAAAAAAAAGGGGGGCCATGAAAACAAACATGGATATTGATGAGCGTCTCAACTGTGATCAACGGCTGCGTCCAAAATCGCTACTATGAAAGTATGAAACTAAACAGTACACAGGAGCGGGTAGTGTGTCAGAATACGTAGTATAAATTAAACAGTATGTGAAAAGTACCCGGATAATCTGCTGCTTGGGAAGCATTTTTGTGTATGCAAACACAGCACACTCGCATACTGAAAGAGCTTCTGTACCGGCCAAGCAGTGCGCACTGGCTCATGTGATTTTGGACGCAGCCATCGTTTTTCCGTAGTCATGGAACTTAACATTATAAATGTCACCGCGTCACCTGCCGTTGTGGAGCACACGCGACGAGCAAAACCAAACCGCTAGAAGTATGCCAGCTTGTGGGCTCGCAAAGGCGCGTTCGGCTTCGTGCGATGCTCGCGAACTCAGTTTCGCTGGAAGTATGCGGAGGCCCTAAACAACGACTGTATTTGTAAATATGAACACATTTTTAATTTGATGACTGCAACACACTCAAACAAAATTGGAACACGGGTCAAAGCACAGTGTTTTTAATAATGTTAATAATAAAATACAATAAAATTTGTGGCGATTCATAAAGAGGAGAATCAGGCGCTGATGACCTCAGACTAGTATTGAGCAACAATGGAGATAAATTCCACTCGCAAAACTGCAACAATTAGTGTTCTCAGTTCTCAAAGCATTAAAAGTCTCATTAATAGGAATGCTGATGGAACACAGAGGGGGACACGCCCCCATCCAAAGTTATTTTGGGGTGTGTTGCAGAAATCAAATTCTAAATTAGTTTGTACCGGGTGAGTCAAAATTATGTCAGCACTTGAATGGTGGAAACCATTGATTCACAAAACGTACTTCATATGTGTAAGATGATTTACAGGACAGTCTCAACCTGTTCGCCAAAATAAGCACCATTGGTCTCTCTCCAAGGGCCCTCCCCCATGCTAACCGGTTGTTACAAGTGTTACCATAATTTTGACTTAGTCGGCACTTACAAAATACAATGAATTAGGTCAGTGGAAACATTATAAATCTTTGCAGTTTTGTGAGTTAAATATACATTTAAGAGAATTCACAAATCACAGATTCTTCATTTTACTGCATTTTACAAGTTCCTTCACTGTGAAGCCCAATTTTCCCAGAACATCGTGCAACGTTTGAACTTCTGCCTCAGGTTTATCTGCAGGTTGTAGGTCAGGTGGTTCTTATACACTGTATTAAATTTATCCATTTGCAAGTCAAATAGGTCATAGCTCAAGGAATTCAGTGCAAAAAGCAAATGCACAAACATTTAGCAACAGCGGTTAAGATCAAAATGTTAAATAATGCACATCTCAAAATTCATTCTAGGTCAGAGATGTTTGGGATTTCTCACATAGCCAGTCAGTATTGTAGCACAGCATTAGCAGTGATTGTTATAAACGTTCTCTCAAAAGTTCTGTCAGATTTATGCTAATTATTTATTTGTTTATTTTCAGTAACCAGTTTGTCTAGGTCAGGGTCATGGTTGGCTTAAATCCTATCCCAGAAATGCTGGGTGGAAGGAGTGACTACACTGACTCGTTCTTGGAATCTGCTGAACTGGAATGTTGCTTCTTGCACACACTGTAAAACACCTTGAATAAACCTCTGGATGCATGCTCAATAATCCAGGTACACAAATCCACAAGTGTGACTGAGTGACTTTTTTTTTGAGCTGGTGGTGAATAACCCCAACCTTATATGCAGCCGATTTGCATAACGACTGATCACCGCCCACTGCATAACAATGGAACTGGTGATCAGGTCCATATGCAAATCACAATGACCATTAATTACAATGGTCATGTGTGCCCTTCACACATGATTGGGGTATAGCTCCTATTACGGTGTTGTAAGATGGTGAGAGATGTACTCTCAGGCCCCCCCTTGGTTCAGGCCATCTATGTGAAGAGGGAACGTCCATCTCTGAATCGGGGAGGGGGTCTGAGAGTACATCTCTCAACATCTTACAACACCGTAATAGGAGCTATACCCCAATCAGGTGTGAGAGGCACACATGACCATTGTAATTAATGGTCATTGTGGTTTGCATATGGACCTGATCACTGGTTATATTGTTATGTAATGGTGGTGATCGGTCGTTATGAAAATCGGCTGCATATAAGGTTGGGGTTTTCACCACCAGCTCAGACTGAAGAATCACTTGGATGAGTGATGAAACGTACCTCTACAACAAACTTGTGTCCAGATGAACTGATTCATCTTTGTGGACCTTGAATAAAAATGACTGGTTAGTTATTAACTCTTACAGTGAGGGACGGAGGAGCGACGCCCGAATCCTTCACGGGTTCTGGCTTCTTCCATCCACATCCGTGAAGTCGTTCGATGCGGTAGTGAATCCAGACGTGTCATCCTGCCACGAGGAAGAGTGAAGAAGTCCTCCTCGTCCTCTTCTTCAGGGGTCAGAGAACAGGTGGAGGACGAGTCACCTTCACACTGACTAGAGACAAAAGTATTTTGTATTGTAACAGTTTGGATATACTCGTTTCCCCTGTACATTCTGTAACACCACAGACCAGCACATGCCTCCCTCAACACGTCTGAAGCCACTGGCTGCATCCTTACACCTGACAGTGATGGAGTCTCACAGAGAGTCCCAGCACGTACTGGTTTCATAATACCAGTGTCTCTGTCCCAACACGTACTGGTATCAAAAACCAGTCTTTCTGTCCCAACACGTACCGGTATCATAATACCAGTCTCTCTGTCCCAACACGTACTGGTATCATAATACCAGTCTTTCTGTCCCAACACGTACCGGTATCATAATACCAGTCTCTCTGTCCCAACACGTACCGGTATCATAATACCAGTCTTTCTGTCCCAACACGTACCGGTATCATAATACCAGTCTCTCTGTCCCAACACGTACCGGTATCATAATACCAGTCTCTCTGTCCCAACATGTACTGGTATCATAATACCAGTCTCTCTGTCCCAACACGTACTGGTATCATAATACCAGTCTCTCTGTAAGCTCTCCAAAAACAATCTTCAGTAGTGCAGTTTTCTTTCTTTCTTTCTTTCTTTCTTTCTTTCTTTCTTTCTTTCTTTCTTTCTTTCTTTCTTTCTTTCTTTCTGATTTATTTTCTTTCTTTCTTTCTTTCTTTCTTTCTGATTTTCTTTCTGATTTTCTTTCTTATTTTCTTTCTTTCTTTCTTTCTTTCTTTCTTTCTTTCTTTCTTTCTTTCTTTCTTATTTTCTTTCTTTCTTTCTTTCTTTCTTTCTTTCTTTCTTTCTTTTGTCTTTCTTTCTGATTTTCTTTCTTTCTTTCTTTCTTTCTTTCTTTCTTTCTTTCTTTCTTTCTTTCTTTCTTTCTTTCTTTCTTTCTTTCTTTTGTCTTTCTTTCTGATTTTCTTTATTTCTGAGATGTTCTTTCTTTCTTTCTTTCTTTCTTTCTTTCTTTCTTATTTTCTTTCTTTCTTTCTTTCTTTCTTTCTTTCTTTCTTTCTTTCTGATTTTCTTTCTTTCTTTCTTTCTTTCTTTCTTTCTTTCTGATTTTCTTTCTTTCTTTCTTTCTTTCTTTCTTTCTTTCTTTCTGATTTTCTTTCTTTCTTTCTTTCTTTCTTTCTTTCTTTCTTTCTTTCTTATTTTCTTTCTTTCTTTCTTTCTTTCTTTCTTTCTTTCTTTCTTTCTTTCTTTCTTTCTTTCTTTCTTATTTTCTTTCTTTCTTTCTTTCTTTCTTTCTTTCTTTCTTTCTGATTTTCTTTCTTTCTTTCTTTCTTTCTTTCTTTCTTTCTTTCTTTCTTTCTTTCTTTCTTTTGTCTTTCTTTCTTTCTTTCTTTCTTTCTTTCTTATTTTCTTTCTTTCTTTCTTTCTTTCTTTCTTTCTTTCTTTCTTTCTTTTGTCTTTCTTTCTGATTTTCTTTATTTCTGAGATGTTCTTTCTTTCTTTCTTTCTTTTTTGTCTTTCTTTATTTCTTTCTTTCTTTCTTTTGTCTTTATTTCTTTCTTTCTGAGATTTTATTTCTTAATTTATTTCCGACTTCCTTTCTTTATTTATTTATTTCTGGCTTTCTTTCTTTCTGACTTTACTTCATTCTTTTTTGTCTTTTTTTCTTTCTTACTTTCTTCCGTTTTTTCTTTCTTTCTGACTTTATTTCTTTTGTCTGTCTTTTTTTTTTCTTTCTTTTTTTTCTTTCTTTGAGCCCAACTGAAAAAATAACAAGTGAACCAGCATAGACCAGTGCTGGCTGATCACTGGTCTTAGCTGGGTACTGATCTAAGCACTGATCAAGCATCAACTGGGTGCTACTGCCAAATAGTAGAATGGGTCAAGCGCCGTCCGTAGCATTAACTGCCTGAGCAAAGCATCTCTACACCATCATACCACCACCATCGTTACATCAGATGAAATGTTGTTACATCAACAAACCAGAAACCAGTTGGTGAGCAGCCGAGAGCGACAGTGGCAGAAAAAACTCCCTCAAAATTACAAAATTACCCCAATCCTCCAAATGTGAAGCCAATATTTATGATCCTCTTGGTTGCTGATTTTGCTCAGTCTCTTTTTAATGATGGACGCTGACCTTATCTAAGGTAACTAAGGTCAGCAGGTCTGTAGATGTTCATCTGGGTTCTTTATGATGCACTATTTAAAGAATCTTAGCAGTCTAGTACTGCTTAGAAGATTCCCCACTGTTTCAGGTTTTCTTTATTTAAAGGCTCTCATTGTGGTTCACTGGAGCCCCAAAGCATTAAAACTGCCTTTGTAATTAGATCCTGACTCATTTATTTCATTTAGAAATTCTATTTTGTGTTTACTCAGGTTGTCTTAGTCTTATATTCCATTTATATTTAATTAGATCTTGAATTAAACTGATCGATTAGTGTGTCGTTGTTGATGTTTGATTAGATTCACATCTTGTTTTCTACACTGAAACTTTGCTGAACGTATTTTAACGCTCAACTTTGGTGTCAGACATTTAAAGTATTTACTGTTGTACTCAAGTGTGTGTGTACAGTGTGAGACATTTAACTTCAAGTAAAAAGATGACAGATTGTCACAGTAAACAACTTGGATTACATTTATAAACTATACTATATACTTATATACATATATACTATGAATATAATAGTTATAATTTGCATTACCTTTCGGAGGTGTGTTCGTCTTTGTCCTGGTCCTCGTCACACACGTACAGGTCACACTCAGGGCTCAGGATACACAGAGACTCTCCGCTCAGCACCGACGCATCATCAGAGTCCTCCTGAAGCAGCCAATCACAGAGCTCAGAACAGGGATGTCACCATAACCCACAATACTGATATTTTAACTCAGCAAATCACACCTACGTATCGTTTACCTCAGACGACGTATTGAAAAGATCAAAGTCATTAAATGTACTAATCTAGTCTAATTATCTAATGGAATTTGACTCAGTCTGTCAATCACACACCTCCTCGTCATCTCAGTGTGTGCTGTCAAAAGCTTACGCTCGTGGACAATCTGAGACAACATGCAAGTGTGTGTGTGTGTGTGTGTGTGTGTGTGTGTGTGTGTGTGTGTGTGTGTGTGTGTGAGATTGGGTTTGTGTTACCACACTGTAACATAAGCTGGGTGCTACTGCACTTCATTATTATTTCATTTCTCTGCTGTTCCTACCACATCCTCCAGTCTACTGGAACTCCAGGTACAGGAACTTAAAGATGGAATCGAACTCCTTGGATCTTTACAAACAGACCAGAACAGTTGGGACATTTTGTAAAATACGAACAAATCAAGTGAATTGTACATTAGTTTGGGTGTGTATTTATTTAACTGACAAAAGTACAAAGAAAGAACTATTCATGTTTTGACTGACCAACTTGATTGAAAAACTTGATGCAAGACCACAAACAGTTCAGGTTTTTCACCATCTACTGCACATAAAAGTGTAAAAAGCTTCAGGGAAAAGCAAAACTGGAAAATACTCTTAAATGTCAACATGGGTTTGGAAGTGCTTCAGAAAACCGTTGTTGCTTAACACAGACTGTTAAAAATGGAACATGAATCAATTTAGAAATGGAACATGAATCATTTTAGAACTGGAACATGAATCATTTAGAACTGAAACATGAATTGTTTTAGAAGTAAAACATGAATCGTTTTAGAAGTGAAACATGAATCATTTTAGAACTGGAACATGAATCATTTACAACTGGAACATGAATCATTTAGAACTGGAACATGAATCGTTTTAGAAGTGAAACATGAATCGTTTTAGAAGTGAAACATGAATCGTTTTAGAAGTGGAACATGAATCATTTTAGAACTGGAACATGAATCGTTTTAGAAGTGAAACATGAATCGTTTTAGAAGTGGAACATGAATCTTTTTAGAACTGGAATATGATTCATTTAGAACTGGAACATGAATCATTTTAGAACTGGAACATAAATAGTTTAGAACTGGAACATGAATCATTTAGAACTGGAACATGAATCGTTTTGGAAGTGAAACATAAATCGTTTTAGAAGTGAAACATAATTCATTTAGAACTGGAACATGAATCGTTTTAGAACTGGAACATGAATCATTTAGAAGTGGAACATGAATCATTTTAAAACTGAATCATGAATCATTTAGAACTGGAACATGAATCGTTTTAGCTTAGTGTTCCTGTAGGAGCTTTAATGATATGATTCTATACGTTCTACACGGCTTCCATAATCACGGCTGTGCTCACTTAGCTGAACTGGTTTCCAGTTAACTTTGATCACGTGACCCGGGTGATACTGGTGTATAACGATCAGATGGTGATGGGGTTCCGGCTCGTCCCCTCACCTTGTTGCTGTACTCTTTCTCCTCGTTGCCGTTGCTCTCGGTGACTGGATGTACCTGCTCAGGTGTGTGTGAGGATGTGGGCGGGGCCGGGGGCGGGGCCGGGTGAAGGTGGCGGAGACGCAGACACTCATGGCAACGTGACGAGTCGAAGATGTTTGGCTGGAACAACGAACACACGCGATCATCACCGGAGATCGGCATCATGGGTAACGGCGGATACACTACATACACACCGAGGGACGAGAAAACACAGTACAAGTCAGGTGATTCATTCAATCATTCATTCATTCATTTACTCATTCATTCTTTCATTCATTCACTCATTCATTCACTCAATCATTTATTTAGTCATTTATTTATTTAGTCATTTATTCATTCATTTATTTACTAATTTATTTATTCATTCATTTATTTACTCATTTATTTATTTAGTCATTTATTCATACAGGTGATTCATTCATTCAATCACTCATTTACTCATTCATTTATTTACAAATGTATTCACTCATTCATTTATTTCATCACTCATTCATTCACTCATCCATCCATTTATTAATTTACTCATTCAATCACTAATTCATTCATTCATTTATCCACTTATTCATACATTTAGTCATTTATTTATTCACTCATTCATTCATTTATCCACTTATTCATACATTCATTAATTTATTTATTCACTCATTAATTTATTCAGTCATTTTTCATTCTCATTCATTCAATCAATAATTCATTCATTTATTCACTCTTTCATTCATTTACTCGTTCAATCAATCATTTATTAATTCATTTATTCACTCATTTATTCATTTAATAACTCATTAATTTACTAATTTATTCATTCACTCACTCATTCATGTACAGTATTCATTTATTTATTCATTAATTTACTCATTCATTCACACATTCATTTATTAATTCACTTCTTTATTACTTATTAATTTACTTATTTACTCATTAATTCATTTATTTATTTGCTCATTCATTCATTAATGCATTCATTCATTTACACATTTATTCATTTACACACTCATTCATTCATTTACACATTTATTCATTTACACATTCATTCATTTACACATTTATTCATTTACACATTCATTCATTCATTTACACATTCATTCATTTACACATTCATTCATTTACACATTCATTCATTTACACATTCATTCATTAACACACTCATTCATTCATTTACACATTCATTCATTTACACACTCAGTCATTCATTTACACATTCATTCATTTACACATTCATTCATTTACACATTCATTCATTTACACACTCATTCATTTACACATTCATTCATTTACACATTTATTCATTTACACATTCATTCATTTACACATTCATTCATTTACACAATCATTCATTTACACATTCATCCATTTACACATTCATTCATTTACACACTCATTCATTTACACATTCATTCATTTACACATTCATTCATTCATTTACACATTCATTCATTTACACATTCATTCATTTACACATTCATCCATTTAAACATTCATTCATTTACACACTCATTCATTTACACATTCATTCATTTACACATTCATTCATTTACACATTCATTCATTCATTTACACATTCATTCATTTACACACTCATTCATTTACACACTCATTCATTTACACATTCATTCATTTACACATTCATTCATTCATTTACACATTCATTCATTTACACATTCATTCATTTACACACTCATTCATTCATTTACACATTCATCCATTTACACACTCATTCATTCATTTACATTTATTCATTTACAAACTCATTCATTCATTTACATATTCATTCATTTACACACTCATTCATTTACACATTCACTCATTCATTTACACATTCATTCATTTACACATTCATCCATTTACACACATTCATTTACACATTATTCATTTACACATTCATTCATTTACACACTCATTCATTCATTTACACATTCATTCATTTACACACTCATCCATTCATTTACATTTATTCATTTACACACTCATTCATTCATTTACACACTCATTCATTTACAGATTCATTCATTTACACATTAATTCATTTACACATTTATTCATTTACACACTCATTCATTTACAGATTCATTCATTTACACATTCATTCATTTACACACTCATTCATTCATTTACACATTCATCCATTTACACACTCATTCATTTACACATTCATTCATTCATTTACACATTCATTCATTTACACATTCATCCATTTACACACTCATTCATTTACACATTCATTCATTTACACATTCATTCATTTACACACTCATTCATTCATTTACATTTATTCATTTACACACTCATTCATTCATTTACACATTCATTCATTTACACATTCATTCATTTACACATTAATTCATTTACACATTTATTCATTTACACACTCATTCATTCATTTACACATTCATTCATTTACACACTCATTCATTCATTTACATTTATTCATTTACACACTCATTCATTCATTTACACATTCATTCATTTACACATTCATTCATTTACACATTAATTCATTTACACATTTATTCATTTACACACTCATTCATTCATTTACACATTCATTCATTTACACATTCATTCATTTACACACTCATTCATTCATTTACACATTCATTCATTTACACATTCATTCATTTACACATTTATTCATTTACACACTCATTCATTCATTTACCCATTCATTCATTTACACACTCATTCATTCATTTACACATTCATTCATTTACACACTCATCCATTCATTTACATTTATTCATTTACACACTCATTCATTCATTTACACATTCATTCATTTACACATTCATTCATTTACACATTCATTCATTTACACACTCATTCATTTACACACTCATTCATCCATTTACACATTCATTCATTTACACATTCATTCATTTACACATTTATTCATTTACACACTCATTCATTTACACATTCATTCATTTACACATTTATTCATTTACACATTCATTCATTTACACATTCATTCATTTACACAATCATTCATTTACACATTCATCCATTTACACATTCATTCATTTACACACTCATTCATTTACACATTCATTCATTTACACATTCATTCATTCATTTACACATTCATTCATTTACACATTCATTCATTTACACATTCATCCATTTAAACATTCATTCATTTACACATTCATTCATTTACACATTCATTCATTTACACATTCATTCATTTACACATTCATTCATTTACACACTCATTCATTTAAACATTCATTCATTTACACATTCATTCATTCATTTACACATTCATTCATTTACACATTCATTCATTTACACACTCATTCATTTACACATTCATTCATTTACACATTCATTCATTTACACACTCATTCATTCATTTACACATTCATCCATTTACACACTCATTCATTCATTTACATTTATTCATTTACAAACTCATTCATTCATTTACATATTCATTCATTTACACACTCATTCATTTACACATTCACTCATTCATTTACACATTCATTCATTTACACATTCATCCATTTACACACTCATTCATTTACACATTCATTCATTTACACATTCATTCATTTACACACTCATCCATTCATTTACATTTATTCATTTACACACTCATTCATTTATTTACACATTCATTCATTTACAGATTCATTCATTTACACATTAATTCATTTACACATTCATTCATTTACACACTCATTCATTCATTTACACATTCATCCATTTACACACTCATTCATTCATTTACACATTCATTCATTCATTTACACATTCATTCATTTACACATTCATCCATTTACACACTCATTCATTTACACATTCATTCATTCATTTACACATTCATTCATTTACACATTCATCCATTTACACACTCATTCATTTACACATTCATTCATTTACACATTCATTCATTTACACACTCATTCATTCATTTACATTTATTTATTTACACACTCATTCATTTATTTACACATTCATTCATTTACACATTCATTCATTTACACTCATTCATTTACACATTTATTCATTTACACACTCATTCATTCATTTACACATTCATTCATTTACACATTCATTCATTTACACACTCATTCATTCATTTACACATTCATTCATTTACACATTCATTCATTTACACATTTATTCATTTACACACTCATTCATTCATTTACACATTCATTCATTTACACATTTATTCATTTACACACTCATTCATTCATTTACACATTCATTCATTTACACACTCATCCATTCATTTACATTTATTCATTTACACACTCATTCATTCATTTACACATTCATTCATTTACACATTCATTCATTTACACATTAATTCATTTACACATTTATTCATTTACACACTCATTCATTCATTTACACATTCATTCATTTACACATTCATTCATTTACACACTCATTCATTCATTTACACATTCATTCATTTACACATTCATTCATTTACACATTAATTCATTTACACATTTATTCATTTACACACTCATTCATTCATTTACACATTCATTCATTTACACATTCATTCATTTACACACTCATTCATTCATTTACACATTCATTCATTTACACATTCATTCATTTACACATTTATTCATTTACACACTCATTCATTCATTTACACATTCATTCATTTACACATTCATTCATTTACACACTCATTCATTCATTTACACATTCATTCATTTACACACTCATCCATTCATTTACATTTATTCATTTACACACTCATTCATTCATTTACACATTCATTCATTTACACATTCATTCATTTACACATTCATTCATTTACACACTCATTTATTTACACATTCATTCATTTACACACTCATTCATCCATTTACACATTCATTCATTTACACATTCATTCATTTACACATTCATTCATTTACACACTCATTCATTTACACATTCATTCATTTACACACTCATTCATTCATTTACATTTATTCATTTACACATTCATTCATTTACACACTCATTCATTCATTTACACATTCATTCATTTACACATTCATTCATTTACACACTCATTCATTCATTTACACATTCATTCATTTACACATTCATTCATTTACACACTCATTCATTCATTTACACATTCATTCATTTACACACTCATTCATTCATTTACACATTCATTCATTTACACATTCATTCATTTACACACTCATTCATTCATTTACACAATTATTCATTTACACATTCATTCATTTACACACTCATTCATTCATTTACACATTCATTCATTTACTCATCTTTAATAATCGCTTCATCCTGATCAGGGTCATAGTGAGTCCTGCACCACCTAAATCTACTGACTGTAGATCCTGGACAGGCTGCCAATCCATCACAGGGTCTCACACATTCACTCATACCTCAGGGTCATTTAGAGCAGCCAATCCACCTTCTGCATGTACTTGAGAGATTGGAGGAAATTACCATGGGACAGCAGGAGATGCTTGAACCCAGGTACCTGGAGCTGTGTGGTGGGTCGGGACCCCATTGTCATTACACCCTGGATAGAGCACCAGTCCATTTACTCAGTCTCAACTACAGAGCAACTCAGAGCACCCAATCCACCTACTGGCATCAGAAACATCAGGTTTTCCTCACAAAACTCACACACACACACACACACTCCTCACAAAACTCTCTCTCTCTCTCTCTCTCTCTCTCTCATTCTCTCTCTCTCTCTCACACACACACACACACCTACACTGCAACCATCACCACCTCATCACACCTTTAAACATGTAGACCTAAATAAAGTACTGAACTATGTTACCTGGCCGGAGTGTGAGGAGGCCTGACCTGCCACTGCCGTCCCGGTGTGTGTGTGTGTGTGTGTACGATCAGAGTGTATATACATCCAGCACAACTCCTCATCGGTCACTCAAGCTCACACACACATACACACATGCCCTATTGACTCCTACAACAATACATGCAACTGGATCCCCTCAGTCAGCCATGTTGGATCCGACTCCAGTTCACTCTGAATAAAAGCAGCGTGGTGTGAGGAGCCAAAATGGCCACCGTTGCAGACATGGGGTCAGTATTAAATATCAGAAAGTGACATGAGCCGGTAAACAGATGGTAAATGTTGTCTCTGCTTCGGCGTGCGCGTGCGCACACACACACACACACACACACACACACACACTCGTTTGTGCATTTCTATCACTTTTATTCATTTACATTTAAAGCATTTAGCTTTAATTGATGTTTAATTTCTGAATATAATGAAAGCACCACAGACTCAAAGACGGATTAAGGATAGTCTGGGCCCCTGGGCAAAGAGTGCGCTTAAGAGAAATTGAACATAATAATTTTGAAACAATACAAATTCAGAAACATTAAGTAAGGGCCTGAATCGCATATTTGCAACAAAACGTCTGTTATGAAATATGGTAGCTTGCCTGGCAATTTGTAGGTCCCTAGAAAGTCAAGGAGCCATGGTAAACGACTTCTATGGAAGTCAAGGGCCCCATAGCAGGGGCCCTCGTGATCAAGGGCCCTCTAATGGTATGCCCTGCTCTTCTCTAGGGCCCCCTGGTAGGGGCTCTCATAACCAGGGCCCTCTAAAAATATGCCCCCCTCTTTCCTAGGACCCCTAATAGCCAGAAGTCGAAGTCAGAGCAGTGCCACAACGCCTCATCCATTTTCATAAGGGGCCCAAAAGCATGGCTAGGGCCCAAAAGCATGGCTAGGGCCCACAAAAGCATGGCTAGGGCCCACAAAAGCATGGCTAGGGGCCCCAAAAGCATGGCTACGGGCCCCAAAAGCATGGCTAGGGCCCCCAAGAGGCCCTGGGGTCAAAGTCTCTAATAGTCAGAGGATCCTTAAAATGGAGGGCCCTCGGAAATAAAAATATATTGTATCATAAAGGGCCAGTGATAGCTCAGTGGTTAAGGTACTGGACTAGTAAACAGAAGGTTGTCGGTTCAAGCCCCACCACCACCAAGTTGCCACTGTTGGGTCCCTGAGCAAGGCCCTTAACCCTCAATTGCTCGTTGTGTAAGTCGCTTTGGATAAAAGCGTCTGCTAAATGCTGAAAATGTAAATGTTGATAGGCATCGCAAAATGTATTGGGCCAGGGCCCCCCCGGGGCCCCCTGACCTCAAGGGCCCCTGGGCGCTGGCCCCACTGGCCCGGTCAGTAATCCAGCCATGCACAGACTTAGGGGCCTTGCTCAGGGGTCCAACCTGGGAGTTGTGGGAATTGAACCAGTGACTTTCTGATCACTAATCCAGTATTTCTTTTTTTTATTCAACTTAATATTGCTTATTTATTGTTACACAGAAGTATTGGGACGCCCCTTTTAATGATTAAGTTCATGTGTTTCAGCTACAGCAATTTCTAACAGGTGTAATAAATCAATTATAATAAGGAAATAGTATGCTTCCTTTGCAGCAACAGTTTAGGGAAGGCCCTTTCCTGTTCCAGCATGACTGTGTAACTCTATGAAGACATTAAGAAAAGCTCAGAATAAAGAAACTCCAGTATCCTGCACATAGTCCTGACCTCAGCCTAACTCAACAGCTCTGGAATGAACCAGAAAATCATCATTGGTGACCAGTCATACAAATACTCTTTTGACTGAATGGGCACAAATTCCCATACACAGATACACTTCAAAGCCTCCCCAGAAAAGTGGCTGCTGTTCTAGCTAAAAAAATATCACATAGAGGGTCACTCTATTTTAATACCGCTCGTTTTTTAAATGGATTGCACAACAAGCTCATGGTCAGGTGTCCAAATACTTTTGGCCACATAGTGTACGTCACTGTTACTGTCCATTTTATCAGCTCCACTTATCATATAGAAGCACTTTGTAGTTCTACAATTACTGACTGTAGTAGTCAGTAGAGTCAGAGACGATCGCTCATCTATTGCTGCTGTTTGAGTCGGTCATCTTCTAGACCTTCATCAGTGGTCATAAGACGCTGCCCACGGGGCGCTGTTGGCTGGATGTTTTTGCTTGGTGGACTATTCTCAGTCCAGCAGTGACAGCGCTGCTGTGTCTGATCCACTCATACCAGCACAACACACACTAACACACCACCACCATGTCAGTGTCACTGCAGTGCTGAGAATGATCCATCACCCAAATAATACCTGCTCTGTGGTGCTCCTGATAATTGAAGAACAGGGTGAAAAGGGGTAACAACGCATTTAGAGAAACAGATGGACTACAGTCAGTAATTGTAGAACTACAAAGTGCTTCTATATGGTAAGTGAAGCTGATAAAATGGACAGTGAGTGTAGAAACAAGGAGGTGGTTTTAATGTTATGGCTGATGGGTGTATATGTAGCCTTGGACTACTGGTCAGACCAAGGCTTTTATCAATCGTAGCTTGGTAATAACGCCAGTTCATCAAATTCAGATTTTCATATAGAACCTGCGACTTCACACTCAACCAGCAGGTGGCGCCAGATATTTACATACCGATAAAACAATAGTTCTGTGGAAAACGACCGCGCTGTTCGAAAAACAAACATATATGCAGTTGGTTTTACTAATAATTGATATTTTGGTGGAAATGTGCTTATTTACACTCACCGTGCACTCTAGATTCACCTACCAGATACAGCTGTAGTCCATAATGTTGTAGTATAGTGTCACTTCCCCTCCCCAGCACCGTATTAAAACAGACTGACCTTTACAGTAAGTGATCCGTTCAGCTTTTTAAATCAGAAAAGCTTTGTTCATCGCTAAAAGCGCTATGGAGCGCCGTGCATATTAAGTAGTTATCTGGTTAGCGTTAGCACGACAGTGTTAACAGATGAGAGAGGTTTCCTCAATATGGTGGAAAAAAATAAACAAAAACAGATGGAGGATAAAGAGAGGAAGACCAAATATGCACCAGAAGAACCGACTAAAACACGACATACCGCACGGTTTGTCGAGCCACGACCGTTACAAAGAATGACATTATGAACGCAGTAACGATCCACATATCATCGCCGTCCGATGAAAAACACGTATCTCCAAAAACTCAACTTTTAAGAAAAAGGAAAAAACGTTTTTGCCCCTGACAGTAATGGTGCAAACCACAGATGGTGACATTTAGATACAATTCAGCACAGAAAGTACATCTTTACCAGGTCGTCAGTTCGTTGGTTTCATATGTAAAATGGACTCGCGTGTACAAATATAAATCATGTTTACAACCATGCACTTGAATAACCTGAATAAACTGTATAGATGAAACATTACACATTTCTCACACAGTAACAGAGGGGAAGGAGGAGGAGATACATGGTTTTGATGGACAGGTCTAGCAGCCAATGGAGATACTCGTTACAGAGATTGTGTAATTTTTTTATCTTTCATTGGTCATTTTGATATTCGCTGCTATGGACAGACAGATTTAAACTCACAATCAACACGTGTAAAAAAGTGAAAACTGCTAAAAGTGGAGATACGTGTTGAGCGACGATATGCAAGGACACGATTCCTCTATAGACAGACGAGAAAGAAGCTTTCAGAGCGATAATTAAAACTCTGGATTCCAGGTTTGTCTTACAAGGTGAAAATACTTCAGGTCAGTCGCTAAACCAGCGTTATAAGTAAACTGGAAGCGGAGAGATTTAAAGTCATCCACTTTTCAACAACAGACCAGTGGTCAGGTTGTACAGTGGAGTTTGCAAACATGGTTTTATTAGTTAAAGGGAGAGCTAAGGGTAAATGTATATTATTTAAATATTAAATACACAATAAAAATTGTATTTATTGCACCTGTTTCATGTGTACTGATTCCATCATATATTGTGTTATTTTGTGGGGCCAAGCAAAGCTTATAGTCCTTAAAACTAGGGCTGAGACCGATCCGATACTCTGTATCGGTATCGGTCTGATATTGGCCCAAATCACTGAATCGGATATCAGAAGGAAAAAAACGTGTTATCCAATCTGATACTGTTGCTTAATGTAAATAACACAATGTAAATAACACAATGTAAATAAGGCCATTGTTTGTGTGTAAAGCAAATAACACATCTCCAATTGTAGGCACTTTGGACGACACGCCGTAAAGCGAGATGTGTCACGTGAACAACAGCTTGAATGTAAGTGAAACCAAAAATACTGCTAAATGTTCTGTGTGTAAAAGTGAAAATAAAAACAGCAGTTTTGTAAAAGTGTGATGTAGCTTCTGTATTTATTCCTTTACAATATTTGTTTCACAGTCTGAGCGTTGTTATTTAGATAGCTAGTTTACCCATGGTGCATTGAGACGTGTATTATTACTGTTTAGTTGTTTGAGAGGAGAAATGACGGTATCGGTATTTGCAGTATCGGTATCGGACATGAAAAAGTGATATCTAGCCAGCCCTACTTAAAACCGTCATATACCACCTTATTATGTGAAATTAAAACGTTTTATATTTTATGTACTTTTGACAGTAGAATAAATCACAGACACATAAAAAGTCCCAGTCACACAAATAAAACATACTGGGATAAACCGTGCAACTTCCAGAATTCAAAAAAATACTGTGATACAGCCGCTCAGGTGGCGCAGCGGTAAAGTACGCTAGCGCACCAGAGTTGGGGTTTGGAATACATCGTATCAAATCTCAGCTCGGCCTTTCCGACTGGGCTGGGCGGCAGCATGAACAACGATTGGCTGTTGTTCATAGGGGCAAAAAAGTCTGATCATAACTGGTGCGACTGCGGCCCCTGCTGGCTGACTGATGGCGCCTGCACAGGGCTGAGGAATAATGCTGATGGGGGTGTGGCCCTCCATACACAGTGCCCCATCAAGTGTATGAACTCGACTCATGCAGGTGAAAAATGCAGTCTGTACTGACTGTACGTGCCGGAGGGGGCGCATGTCATTTGAGAGGCGTCCTCAGTTAGCGGTGAAGGGTCGAATCATATAGAGGAGCAATCAGGGTAACTGGACACGACTAGATCAGGGGAGAAAATTGGGGGAAAAATGTGTGTGTGTGGGGGGGGGATATATATATACAGTATATAAAAAAAATAAAAAATACTGTGATACAAATTGTTGGTCATACCGCCCAGTCCTAATCAGTATTTTGTTGTTTTAACTACAAACAATGTGAAAATATGTGCAGAACACAAAGTTCTTTTGAAAGAATTTATTCTAAAGCCTGATTATAATAAACCTGAATAAAAAACAGTACAAAATCAGCTCTGGAATTGTTTAGTTCATAAACATGGTGACTTCAGTCCTGAACAGGCAGTTTCAGAGGGTGAAGAATTAAACAAAACCTCCAAACGTTTGTACAGTTTAACTGGTAACCATTAACATTCATCAGTAAAAATCAGTCACACCCAGTCATCAATTCTACAATCCGACTGCTGGACCCAGAGACGTCCCGCCCGGTGTGTTTGAGCCTGAACCTGACCGTGCAGTGACTGAAGCTGTAACATCCACAATTATTCATGTTTTTATCTCTCTTATATAAGGCTGATGATTTTATCAGGACAGTTCACACAGACGTCACTAACACAACAGGAAGTCCTCAGTCGTCGCTCCGCCCCCTCCTGCCGGTCCTCTGTCGCCGCTGCTTCTTGGTGGTTCTACCCTGCCGATGCTTGTTGCCCTGAGAGGCTGACGACTTCCTGTCCCCCTGCTGACTCCTCCCCCTAAAATCCTGTTTACTCTTTTTGTTCTTCTTCTGTTTGGTGAAAGTGTTGAGCGACGCCGACAGAGACTGAATCCTACACAGCCACAGAGACACAGATTAACTTATTAGTTTTATTTATTTTTACATATTTCATTTATTTTACTTTAATTGTTTTATTAGTTTAGATATTTTATTTATTTATTTAACTTTTTTGTTATATTAGTTTTTTTTATTTATTTCATTTTATTTATTTTATTAATTTTATATATTTTATTAATTTTATTTTATTGATTTTATTAGTTTTACATATTTCATTTATTTTATTTGATTGATTTTATTAGTTTTATATATATTATTAATCTTATTTTATTGATTTTATTAGTTTTACATATTTCATTTATTGTATTGATTGTTAGATTTAGATATTTTATTTATTATTAGGAATATTATACACTTCATAGCTGTATTGTATAACTGTATTTTATTGTTATTATTATATTAACATCAGTACCAGTTTTATTTTAATTTATTGTTATTATTACAGCGCTGGTGTGGTCACTATGTCAGCGGTGCTATCAGCCGGTCAAGCGTCTACACAGACATGATTAGCTATGTCTGGGAAAGGGCGAGGTTGAACAGCCTGGCCATTGTGGTGTGCACTTGACTTGTCAGTGCGTTCTTATTTCTTAAAAACAGGACTGTGGGGTCAGAAAGAGCATGCTGGGTAAAAACTGTGCCAAGTCAAAAACGCAGACTAGAATGATGATGATAACACTCCGCCCATTTTTCAATTTTTTAAACAAAATGAAATTAAAGACAAATTATGACAAAGTTTCCTTTTATTATTTCTGTTTAAAAAAATAAAAAATAAAATACTGTATTTGTGCTTATCTTTTATTTATCTCTATAATAAATGTCTTTTATTTCTGAGGTAGGAACAAACTATGAAAAACAATGCTGCACATTTCCCTTATTGTATAAATAAAATAGTGCCAGTGCCTTCTGCTGTTAAAAGTGAATATCGATTCATTTTAAATGAATAACGATTCAAATCCTGGCACATGTGCACCGATTTTTAACTGTCATATGTTGTGCATCGTTTCATCCCTAATTATTGTTAGATTATTAATGTTACATTTGTAGTATTAGTTATAATAATATTATAATGATATTATTACTGTTAAACTGACTAACAGTTTTGTTGTTTTAATTTTATTATTGACACTTATGACATTATTAGTGTTATTACTATTATTTTTAATACATTATCATATTTATATTAATTATTTTATATTATAAATTGTTTTATAGATAACTTATTTGGGGGAAAAACAATTACACAAAGATAATTTTATTGATATAATATTATCAGTACAGTTATTATTTAAGATTATATTAAGATTTTATTTGATAGATTTCTATAAATAGTAATATATTATGAAATTATATATAATATTATTAGTCAAGGTGTTTTATTATTATAAACATTTAATATTATATAATTATGAAATTAAATGAATATAATAGCAGAGGTTTTATTTTTTACTATATTATTATTATTAAAATTATTTTATAGATTATTTATAGGCATTAAGCACAAAAAGAAAAGATTACATAAGAAACAACAGAACAAGGAGAAATTATTAAAAAAAGAAGGTAAAAAAGAGCAAAAAAATTATGAAAGTTCAGTAAGTTCAGGAATAAAAATAGGAGAAAAGAAACAAAAGGTCAATGAGAAAAGAAGTTAAAAAAAATTACAGAGGAGATTAATTGTAAACAATATATAAAAAATTAGATATAAAAATAAATACAAATAGAAATAAATAAAAAAAGAAAAAGAATGAACCTTGAAAAAGAATGAAAGACACAGAAATATAAAAAGATAAAAAAAATGATGGAAGATTTAAACAAACATTTAAAAAGAAAAAAAAACTAAATAAACTACATAAAAGAATAAAAGAGAATAATTCAGTCACTTTTTGGATAGAAGAGGATTTCCAGCTTTCTTCGGTAATGCTTTCACTTT
This sequence comes from Trichomycterus rosablanca, assembly GCF_030014385.1. Lineage (NCBI taxonomy): Eukaryota > Metazoa > Chordata > Actinopteri > Siluriformes > Trichomycteridae > Trichomycterus > Trichomycterus rosablanca. The sequence goes on from NC_085989.1 coordinate 50,487,336, forward strand.
CTCTTCATCACTCCTCTCCTTCTCCTCCTCACCCTCACTTCCTGCTGCTTCCTGCTACACAAACAACAACATTTAATCAGACTTTTAAACACGACGGGACGAGTTCACATATCAGCACAGAATAATCCAGATCCTTTGACTGATTTGATTTGTTACTTCTCAAACTTGATTCGTTACTTGACTAATTTGATTCTTCACTTGACTGATTTGATTCGTTACTTCACAAATTTGATTCTTCACTTTACTTATTTGATTCTTTACTTGACTCATTTCATTCCTTACTTGACTCATTTAATCTCTCTGGGTGTTTTGATCTATTGGTTGAATTTTATGTCTTTATTTGATGGTATAAAAAGTTTTATTTACCTGATTGGTTGGCGGCTCCAGCAGTTGAGCTCCTGATAGGTCGAGATCGCTGATGGTTGTCACGGTGACGGTGTGGTTGGGATGATTGTACTGCACACACTCGGTTTGGGACGTGACGGCGTCGTCGAGTTCATCCGCTTCCTCTGTGGAGAACAAAAACACTGAGATTAAACATCAGGGGCTCAGAAACACACATACACACACACACACAGAGAGAAACACACACAATACACACACAGAAAACACACACACACAATACATATACACACACACACACACACACACACACACACAGAGAAACACACACAGAAAACACACACACAATACATATACACACACGCACTTACACAATTCACACAAACAATATACAAATACTCACACACACACTACACATACGCACAATACACACACAACATACACACAAAATACACACACACTACACATACGCACAATACATATACACATACACTACAGATAAGCATAATACATATACACACACACACACACAGACTACACCTGCATACAACACACACACACACAATACATATACACACACACACAGACTACACCTGCATACAATACACACACAATACATATACACACACACAAAAACACGTCATACCCAGAGCTTCTTGTCTCTCTTTCAGCATCTTCAGATATTCTTTATGTCTCTAAAACACAAAACAACACAATAAACAATTTAATACAACACTAACCCATTCACTCACCTCCTCATTCATTTACTCACTCCAGACTCCTATACATGTATTTAATAAATCACTCAGTCACTCCCTCACCTCCTCTCTGACTCGTTTCTGCTCCTCTTTCAGTTTGTTCTTGATCTCCTCCACTGCTGCTTTACGTCTCTCGTTCTTTCTCTTGCGGAATCCTGTAAGAAACTCCCTGTGACACAGACACAGACACACACACACACACTTTTATAACCACAAATGGAAGGAATAAATATTTTTTTACACAGCAGATACATCGAGATGTCAACAAGCGAGTCTGCTGTGACACAACAGTCATTTAAATCAAACAATTGAAGTGGAAAAGCCTGTGGTTATTTATTCATCTTTTTAATTGTGTCCATGTTGTAAATGTTACCTGTATTGTTTACACGTGGCTAATTGTTCTAATTGTTGTAAACGTTTCATGTGAATTATTTCATGTAAATGTGTTAATGTTCACTGTTACTGTTACTTTAAACTTAAGGATGCAAATTTAGCGTTTTATTTTACCTGATAACTGACCATAACTAGTCAACACTCAACCGATAAACAAAAAGCTTATAGCACACATTGTACGGCCCCTGTTGGGTGTCTCTGACCGGCCAGCATAAGGTCCAGGTAATAAGAAATAAGACGTAAATAAGTGTATGTCAATTTTATGTAAATTTTATTTGTTTAGTGCTTTTTACAATGGAAATTGTCATAAAGCAACTTTACAGAATCCAGGACCAACAACCTGAAAACCCCTGTTGAGCAAGCCAAGGGTGACAGTGGCAAGGAAAAACTCCCCTAAAATTACAGGAAGAAACCTTGAGAGGAACCAGACTCAGCAGGGACCCCCATCCTCTTTGGGTGCAATACAATAGCATTGTCTTTTTCCAGTTGACGTAAATGTATACGTTTGTGGACATGGACTTCTATGTATTTATTATTTAAGTCAGATTTAAAGATGTGTGTTTAGTTAATGGAGAACAGATCGCTGTGTTTAAGAATTACAATTTAAATCAACATCATAGTACTAAACTTGTACGATGCAGGACTGGAGCAGTCAAGATCCGCTTTGTGATTTCTAGAAAGAATATCCAACAATAACAAAGGACTGAAAAACACCACATGATGTAATTAGACTCCAAACTAAATTTCAGCAGCACTTTGTGTTTGTGTGTTTGTTTATTAGGATTGTAACATCATGTTTTACACTTTGGTTACATTCATGACAGGAACGGTAGTTACTCATTACACAAGATTCTTCACTTCACAAGTGTAATATCAAACACAGTCATGGACTCACTTGTACGTCTTTGGACTGTGGGAGGAAACCGGAGCTCCCAGAGGAAACCCACAGAAAGGACCCAGACCGCCCCACCTGGGGCCCCACCAAGACCTTCTTGCTGTGAGGCGACAGTGCTACCCGCACTTTGTGTAACGTTAATATAAAACCTGCACATTTTGTTCACACCTGTTTTCATGAAAGTTGATTAAATAGTGAAAAAATGTTGATGTTTTTACTGCCTGTTTCTCATTTTCATTACCTGATTGTAACATCGACTCTTAACAGTAACAGATTATCAGAACTGTACAATTTATTGCCTTTATACAGAGATAAAATTAATATCAAGCGGAATTAAGTTCACCCTGTTGATCCGGCCTGCCACAACAGTCCCAGTTTCTCATGTGACCACTTGGAGAATTTAATTGCCCACCTCTGGTATAAAGCGCCCCATTAAAACATCACTGAGCTTCATATCAACACGTGTTTATTTAATGAGTAACAGTGAAATGTGGTGAAGGTTGCAGTGATGTTAGACAGTAAAATGAACATAAACATGGTGAACAGAATCAGTGTAACATCCAGCATGTAAAGTTCCTTCCATTTTTAAGCACTCCTACATTATGATGGTATTTATTGGTGTGTATGTTTACATTATGATGGAACCTATCTGAATGTATGTCTATATAATGAAGATATTAGTTGGTGTGTATCTGAATATACTCCTACATTATAATAATATTCACTTTTATGGTATTTATTGGTGTGTATGACTATGTTATGATGTGTAGTGATGTGTATCTGAATATACTCCTACATTATGATGGTATTCACTTTTATGGTATCTGTTGGTGTGTATGACTGTGTTATGATGGTATGTAGTGATGTGTATCTGAATATACTCCTACATTATGATGGTATTCACTTTTATGGTATCTGTTGGTGTGTATGACTGTGTTACGATGGTATGTAGTGATGTGTATCTGAATATACTCCTACATTATGATGGTTTTCACTTTTATGGTATCTGTTGGTGTGTATGACTGTGTTACGATGGTATGTAGTGATGTGTATCTGAATATACTCTTACATTATGATGGTATTCACTTTTATGGTATCTGTTGGTGTGTATGACTGTGTTATGATGGTATGTAGTGATGTGTATCTGAATATACTCCTACATTATGATGGTATTCACTTTTGATGGTATCTGTTGGTGTGTATGACTGTGTTATGATGGTATGTAGTGTTGTGTATCTGAATATACTCCTACATTATGATGGTATTCACTTTTGATGGTATCTGTTGGTGTGTATGACTGTGTTATGATGGTATTTAGTGTTGTGTATCTGAATATACTCCTACATTATGATGGTATTCACTTTTGATGGTATGTTGGTGTGTATGACTGTGTTATGATGGTATGTAGTGATGTGTATCTGAATATACTCCTACATTATGATGGTATTCACTTTTGATGGTATCTGTTGGTGTGTATGACTGTGTTATGATGGTATGTAGTGTTGTGTATCTGAATATACTCCTACATTATGATGGTATTCACTTTTGATGGTATTTATTGGTGTGCATGCATGTTATGATGGTATTTAGTGTTGTGTATCTGAATATACTCCTACATTATGATGGTATTCACTTTTGATGGTATCTGTTGGTGTGTATGACTGTGTTATGATGGTATGTAGTGATGTGTATATGAATATACTCCTACATTATGATGGTATTCACTTTTGATGCTATCTGTTGGTGTGCATGCCTGTGTTATGATGGTATGTAGTGATGTGTATCTGAATATACTCCTACATTATGATGGTATTCACTTTCGATGGTATCTGTTGGTGTGTATGCCTGTGTTATGATGGACTTTTGATGGTATCTGTTGGTGTGTATGCCTGTGTTATGATGGACTTTTGATGGTATCTGTTGGTGTGCATGCCTGTGTTATGATGGACTTTTGATGGTATCTGTTGGTGTGTATGCCTGTGTTATGATGGACTTTTGATGGTATCTGTTGGTGTGCATGCCTGTGTTATGATGGACTTTTGATGGTATCTGTTGGTGTGTATGCCTGTGTTATGATGGACTTTTGATGGTATCTGTTGGTGTGCATGCCTGTGTTATGATGGACTTTTGATGGTATCTGTTGGTGTGCATGCCTGTGTTATGATGGACTTTTGATGGTATCTGTTGGTGTGCATGCCTGTGTTATGATGGACTTTTGATGGTATCTGTTGGTGTGCATGCCTGTGTTATGATGGACTTTTGATGGTATCTGTTGGTGTGCATGCCTGTGTTATGATGGACTTTTGATGGTATCTGTTGGTGTGTATGCCTGTGTTATGATGGACTTTTGATGGTATCTGTTGGTGTGCATGCCTGTGTTATGATGGACTTTTGATGGTATCTGTTGGTGTGCATGCCTGTGTTATGATGGACTTTTGATGGTATCTGTTGGTGTGCATGCCTGTGTTATGATGGACTTTTGATGGTATCTGTTGGTGTGCATGCCTGTGTTATGATGGACTTTTGATGGTATCTGTTGGTGTGCATGCCTGTGTTATGATGGACTTTTGATGGTATCTGTTGGTGTGCATGCCTGTGTTATGATGGACTTTTGATGGTATCTGTTGGTGTGCATGCCTGTGTTATGATGGACTTTTGATGGTATCTGTTGGTGTGCATGCCTGTGTTATGATGGACTTTTGATGGTATCTGTTGGTGTGCATGCCTGTGTTATGATGGACTTTTGATGGTATCTGTTGGTGTGTATGCCTGTGTTATGATGGACTTTTGATGGTATCTGTTGGTGTGCATGCCTGTGTTATGATGGACTTTTGATGGTATCTGTTGGTGTGCATGCCTGTGTTATGATGGACTTTTGATGGTATCTGTTGGTGTGCATGCCTGTGTTATGATGGACTTTTGATGGTATCTGTTGGTGTGCATGCCTGTGTTATGATGGACTTTTGATGGTATCTGTTGGTGTGCATGCCTGTGTTATGATGGACTTTTGATGGTATCTGTTGGTGTGCATGCCTGTGTTATGATGGACTTTTGATGGTATCTGTTGGTGTGTATGCCTGTGTTATGATGGACTTTTGATGGTATCTGTTGGTGTGCATGCCTGTGTTATGATGGACTTTTGATGGTATCTGTTGGTGTGCATGCCTGTGTTATGATGGTATGTAGTGATGTGTATCTGAATATACTACTAAGTTCTATGCTATATTGGTGTGTATTTGAATGTGTGCCTACATTATGATGGTGTTTATGTTTGCGCTGTTATTATAAGATTTTTATTAAGTTCGGCTGTACGGAACACCGTGACTGTACGTCCACCTTCTGTTTCCGTTATGTTCGCCTTTAGCTTAGCATAGTTCGTGTGTGTTTGTACTCACTGTCGCTCTTCATCATCGAACACCAGGACGAGTTTATTTTGTCTCTTTTTAGCAGCAGTTGATGGTATCTGTTGGTGTGCATGCCTGTGTTATGATGGACTTTTGATGGTATCTGTTGGTGTGTATGCCTGTGTTATGATGGACTTTTGATGGTATCTGTTGGTGTGCATGCCTGTGTTATGATGGACTTTTGATGGTATCTGTTGGTGTGTATGCCTGTGTTATGATGGACTTTTGATGGTATCTGTTGGTGTGCATGCCTGTGTTATGATGGACTTTTGATGGTATCTGTTGGTGTGCATGCCTGTGTTATGATGGACTTTTGATGGTATCTGTTGGTGTGCATGCCTGTGTTATGATGGACTTTTGATGGTATCTGTTGGTGTGCATGCCTGTGTTATGATGGACTTTTGATGGTATCTGTTGGTGTGCATGCCTGTGTTATGATGGACTTTTGATGGTATCTGTTGGTGTGTATGCCTGTGTTATGATGGACTTTTGATGGTATCTGTTGGTGTGCATGCCTGTGTTATGATGGACTTTTGATGGTATCTGTTGGTGTGCATGCCTGTGTTATGATGGACTTTTGATGGTATCTGTTGGTGTGCATGCCTGTGTTATGATGGACTTTTGATGGTATCTGTTGGTGTGCATGCCTGTGTTATGATGGACTTTTGATGGTATCTGTTGGTGTGCATGCCTGTGTTATGATGGACTTTTGATGGTATCTGTTGGTGTGCATGCCTGTGTTATGATGGACTTTTGATGGTATCTGTTGGTGTGCATGCCTGTGTTATGATGGACTTTTGATGGTATCTGTTGGTGTGCATGCCTGTGTTATGATGGACTTTTGATGGTATCTGTTGGTGTGTATGCCTGTGTTATGATGGACTTTTGATGGTATCTGTTGGTGTGCATGCCTGTGTTATGATGGACTTTTGATGGTATCTGTTGGTGTGTATGCCTGTGTTATGATGGACTTTTGATGGTATCTGTTGGTGTGCATGCCTGTGTTATGATGGACTTTTGATGGTATCTGTTGGTGTGCATGCCTGTGTTATGATGGACTTTTGATGGTATCTGTTGGTGTGCATGCCTGTGTTATGATGGACTTTTGATGGTATCTGTTGGTGTGCATGCCTGTGTTATGATGGACTTTTGATGGTATCTGTTGGTGTGCATGCCTGTGTTATGATGGACTTTTGATGGTATCTGTTGGTGTGCATGCCTGTGTTATGATGGACTTTTGATGGTATCTGTTGGTGTGCATGCCTGTGTTATGATGGACTTTTGATGGTATCTGTTGGTGTGTATGCCTGTGTTATGATGGACTTTTGATGGTATCTGTTGGTGTGCATGCCTGTGTTATGATGGACTTTTGATGGTATCTGTTGGTGTGCATGCCTGTGTTATGATGGACTTTTGATGGTATCTGTTGGTGTGCATGCCTGTGTTATGATGGACTTTTGATGGTATCTGTTGGTGTGCATGCCTGTGTTATGATGGACTTTTGATGGTATCTGTTGGTGTGCATGCCTGTGTTATGATGGACTTTTGATGGTATCTGTTGGTGTGCATGCCTGTGTTATGATGGACTTTTGATGGTATCTGTTGGTGTGCATGCCTGTGTTATGATGGACTTTTGATGGTATCTGTTGGTGTGTATGCCTGTGTTATGATGGACTTTTGATGGTATCTGTTGGTGTGCATGCCTGTGTTATGATGGACTTTTGATGGTATCTGTTGGTGTGCATGCCTGTGTTATGATGGACTTTTGATGGTATCTGTTGGTGTGCATGCCTGTGTTATGATGGACTTTTGATGGTATCTGTTGGTGTGCATGCCTGTGTTATGATGGACTTTTGATGGTATCTGTTGGTGTGCATGCCTGTGTTATGATGGACTTTTGATGGTATCTGTTGGTGTGCATGCCTGTGTTATGATGGACTTTTGATGGTATCTGTTGGTGTGCATGCCTGTGTTATGATGGACTTTTGATGGTATCTGTTGGTGTGCATGCCTGTGTTATGATGGACTTTTGATGGTATCTGTTGGTGTGCATGCCTGTGTTATGATGGACTTTTGATGGTATCTGTTGGTGTGCATGCCTGTGTTATGATGGACTTTTGATGGTATCTGTTGGTGTGCATGCCTGTGTTATGATGGACTTTTGATGGTATCTGTTGGTGTGCATGCCTGTGTTATGATGGACTTTTGATGGTATCTGTTGGTGTGCATGCCTGTGTTATGATGGACTTTTGATGGTATCTGTTGGTGTGCATGCCTGTGTTATGATGGACTTTACGTCCACCTTCTGTTTCCGTTATGTTCGCCTTTAGCTTAGCATAGTTCGTGTGTGTTTGTACTCACTGTCGCTCTTCATCATCGAACACCAGGACGAGTTTATTTTGTCTCTTTTTAGCAGCAGGTTTGTGTTTAGATGCGGATTTAAATCCTCCATGTTTCTTCTGTTTACCCATCACGCCGCAATCTGAGTTACACGTGTGAACCACTTCCGCTCTGTGTGCATCACTCAAACATGTACGTGCGGATCACTGTCGAACAGTCAGGTTCAACTCATCCTTTAATCCAGTGGTTCCCAAACTTTTTGTGTCCCCCCCCCCCCCCCCCCCCAACAACTTTAACTTTGTTAAAATAACTTCAAAGATCATGAATGTTCTTGTCACCTTTATATCAGTCATTTCTGTTGTACTTTATTAAACCACTTTTTGACATCACTGGACTGCTCCTTCAATCAGTCTGCTATTTCAAAAATAAAAAAATAAAATAAAATTTGCAAACACTGCAAAAAAGATAACAAAGTTCAATCTGTGCCAATTTGTGAGAGTTCAAGTCTTATCACTGTATTAGTGGCTGTTTTTCTTTTTATCCCTGTCAAATACCTCTTCATTCTGTACATCTAGACCAGGGGTTTACACACTTTCATGGCTTGAGATTTACTGTTTCAGTCTACAGGTCATCACCATCTACTTTTTAAGGTTGGCCTCATCATTTTCCAGAAAAGCTTTAAAGCTTTTTAAAATGCGCTTCAGTTCCTGTACTGATATTCAGCTTTACAGAGCAAGTGACTGATAAATCACACTGACCTCTTTCTGATTATTTGCTCTGAATGGTATCAGTCAGGTTTATGTATCTGGACAGGAGCTGCTGATGCTCAAGTAGATTTTCAGGTGATCATCAGTGAGTGTGGATCCATATTTACACTTCATTATTTTCATGTGGGAAAAGCCTCATTCACACAAGCATGTTGATCCGAAAAAGCTTGACTGACTTTACATCTACAAGGTGGACCAACTAGGTGTCTAATAGAGTGGACCGTGAGTGGACACAGTATTTAAAAACTCCAGCAGCGCTGCTGTGTCTGATCCACTCATACCAGCACAACACACACTAACACACCACCACCATGTCAGTGTCACTGCAGTGCTGAGAATCATCCCCCACCTAAATAATACCTGCTCTGTGGTGGCCCTGTGGTGGTCCTGACCATTGAAGAACAGCATGAAAGGGGGCTAACAAAGTATGTAGAGAAACAGATGGACTACAGTCAGTAATTGTATGTGTATATGTGAAGACAGAGCGTTGAGATTTGTGCTTGTATGTTCTGTATTTGGACAGCAGGTGGCGCTGTTGTGTTTCAGCATGTTTAGATTCTTCCTGCTCAGAACGTTACGAAGAAGAGACACAAAACCGAAACCAAAATGAGCTAAATGAAAATCTTTCAAAAATCCTTAAATTAACAAAACACGAACGGTTTATTATATATTTAAAATATCATATGTGGAAGAGGAGTGCTTAAACAGTAAGCATTTATTACGTCTTTGTTTAATTTAAATGTTAACTAGATCGTTGTTTTCTCTATGCTAATGCTAACCTAGCTCTCTATGCTAATGCTAAGCTCAGATCTACTTAATTAAACATACGCATTATGCAAATCAGAAAACAATTATACAGAATAAAGGTAAATGGGTCAGTATTTAGAATTAGTCAGACAAGTTCAGCCTAAAACACAGAACCTGGCTGTCTGTAAAGAGTGTGAAGCCGGTATAATTATATAGAATAGAATAAGAAGTCATTTCAGGCAGTGCTATTAATCTGGCTGGGTCCCACACAGGCCTGATTGGCTGTGTCTGGTGAAATTTATAGGCACTGTAGTGATGGATGATCTGGAGGGCTTAGCATGTCTCTCAGTGTGCGATGCAGCTCTCTCTGAGACTTCATTGTGGTTAGATAAAAGGATGTGGCACGTTGGAGGGGGTGTGATGGTACTAGATGCCAGATTCCAAAATTATATTTGACTAAAACGGTTCCATTATATCAGCTCCACTTACCATATAGGAGCACTTTGTAGTTCTACAATTACTGACTGTAGTCCATATATTTCTCTACAAACCCTTTTAGCCCCCTTTCACCCTGTTCTTCAATGGTCAGGACCACCACAGAGCAGGTATTATTTGGGTGGTGGATCATTCTCAGCACTCCAGTGACACTGACATGGTGGTGGTGTGTTAGTGTGTGTTGTGCTGGTATGAGTGGATCAGACACAGCAGCGCTGCTGGAGTTTTTAAATACCGTGTCCACTTACTGTCCACTCTATTAGACACTCCTACCTAGTCGGTCCACCTTGTAGATGTAAAGTCAGAGACGATCGCTCATCTATTGCTGCTGTTTGAGTCGGTCATCTTCTAGACCTTCATCAGCCCACGGGGCGCTGTTGGCTGGATATTTTTGGTTGGTGGACTATTCTCAGTCCAGCAGTGACAGTAAGGTGTTTAAAAACTCCATCAATTTTTTTCTCGATTTTTTAAAGTGAAATTGACTGATTTGATTGATTTTTTAAAATGATGACAAAGTTTCGTGTTATTATTTCTTTAAAAAAATTTAATAAAATAAACTTTAGATTAATAATAATTACTGTATTTGTGATTATCTTTTATTTATCTAAATAATGAATGCCCTTTTATTTCTGAGGTAGGTACAAACTATGCAAAACAATTTTGAATTAAGCCGAATTTGGCTGAAAACCCCCGAATTTGGCTGAAAACCCCCGAATTTGGCAACCAGGCGAGGTGAATAGCACCAGCGCCCTCTGCTGTTTAAAGTGAATATCGATTATTGTACATGTCAAATTGAGTTGAATCATGTAACTTTTGTCTTGTGGTGAATCGTTACAGCCCAATGTAATAAAGTTCTCTTTTTAAAGGTTGATAGATGGAAGATGCAAAAATGGAGGAAGAAAATTCCTCAGATACAAACGATGTTATTCTTCTAGAGGTAACGGACAAGATCACTCAGCTGTTCATAATTGTTTTAGTTTTCCTGTTTCTTCTCAATGTTTTACTTTGTTTTTTAACAGAGTTCGACTCAGAACCCAGCTAAGTGCAGAGACGCGGACTCAGACTGTATTATCATCGAGCCAGACAAGCCTGGACCTCCTGCCCTTACCTCGGTACACTCCAAGAAGCGGGCAAAAAGCTCTGGAATACGATGTCAGTACTGCCACTATCGGTGTGGCACCAAGTTCTCGTTCCAGATTCACATCGGCTCCCAACATCCCCTGCATTGTGAGGACGTGCCTGTAGGACGCTTGGGTAAGGTCGTCATCTACCAGCGCACAGCCAAGCTCTTCCACTGTCACATCTGCTTCTTCACGTCCAAGGACTACGCCATACTGTTCGAACACATACTGGCTCGGCACTGCCTCGCTGTTAAAAAGGTGCCAAAGATAATTAAAGGTATAAAAGCCAAGGAAGAACATCAGGGTATCAAGGTCAACACCAAGGGTGTTAATGAAGATGGAATGGAACCGGAAGGTGCCGATAATCCTGAGATTGTAAGTGAGGACCATTCAGAGAAGCTCAATAAGACTGAAGAAGAATCCACTATGGACTTGCTGAAGAGGAAACGAAGCTCTGCATTTAGCAGTGAAGGTGACAGTGATGATGATGATGATGAAGCTATGGACACAGAGGGTTCAGGTATCAGCCCAGAGGCTGTCAAAGAGCAAGACGCTGCTGTCAAAAAATACACCGAGCACTCGAGCGCCCAAGATTACGTCTGTAAGTTTTGCCAACGGTGCTGCAAGACTAAGGGCTTTCTGCTGCGCCACGTCAACCGGAAACACGACGTCCCAAAGCCATACGCCTGTACAGACTGCAGTGAGAGCTTCATCCTGGAAAGCCTGCTTAACTTCCATGTCAAACTGCACCACAGACAAGGACTTTACCAGTGTCCATACTGTACCTTTGAGTCCAGCCTCAGAGGCATCCACCAACACCTCAGTACCTGTAAAGTGGAGGAGGGATCGGGGAACTAAGCAAAAGCTATTTGTAATCTCTGGTTGTAAATTTAATCAAATAAAAGTTTACATTGTGATTATTCTTTTTTTATTGTTAAAACGGATTAAACATGGTATTTGTTCATATAAAAATGTACTTCACATGTGAAAGTGCATAGTGATCATTTGTTAAGAAACTAAAAATGCTAAGGTTTCAGTTTGCACAGTAAGGCACATACTAAACATCAAATGTCCGAACTCCAAGACGTACACCTGTACTGACCCATAATGACAAGAATCAGCTCATCATCTAAAACTCAATCCCAGCAAGACAGAGCTGTTATTTATTCCTGGAGATCAATCTCCAACCCAGGACCTAGTCATCTCTTTTGATGACTCCCAGATCAGACCATCCGATAATGTAAGAAGCCTTGGTGTTGTCCTGGATAACCAGCTGACCTTCTCTTCTTATATAGCCAACATGACAAGATCGTGCCGGTTCCTCCTGTACAACATCAGGAAAATTCGGCCATTTCTGTCCATGGAAGCTACTCAGATTCTGGTCCAGTCACTTGTAACCTCACGGCTGGACGACTGCAACTCCCTCCTGGTAGGTTCTCCTATGTCCATTATTAAACCTCTTTAACTTATCCAAAATGCAGCTGCTCGCCTGGTTTTTAACCAACCTAAACACTGCCTCATCACCCCACTGCTGCGTTCTCTTCACTGGCTTCCTGTAGCTGCACACATTCAGTTTAAAACACTGACGCTCACCTACAAAGCCAAAAATGGAGCAGCCCCAAGCTACCTTCGAGGTCTAATCAAACCCAACTCTGTACCACGCAACCTCCGAGCCACTAGTCTCACTCGACTTGATCCTCCACCCAGGACTCAAGGAAGACAAGCATCAAAGCTCTTCTCTGTTCTGGCACCCAAGTGGTGGAATGAACTTCCTCTGTCTGTCCAAACATCTGAGTCTCTCAGTGTCTTCAAAAAACTATTAAAAACCTTCATCACCTCTTTACTAAGCACTTAAGCTGACTTGTACTTACTTACTTACTAACACTCATTCATTTCCTGCAAAATAAACACTTTGGTTCTAACAGGTTTTAGCAGATTTGTGTTCTTGAACTGTTGTTTACTTAAACTAGAGTAATAAAATGTTTACTATGGAAGCACTTTTAAGAGCGTCTGTTTAATGCCGAAAATGTAAATGTAAAAATTTAGCTCAAAACTATATAAGTAAGACACAGATGTTTTGGGAAGCAATGAATTGAAACTGGAACTTTTCGGGCATATGGATCAGTACTACGTCATGAGAGAAAACACTGTGTCCTACATGGCCCTGATCTTCTAACACGGGTATTGAAATGACCCCTTCTGTTTGATCCTGTATCCTGTGTTACCCCTCTCTCCATTCTTATTTCCTTTCCCCCTTAACCTCCCTCTCTTTTTCTTAATTCCTCCCTTCATTTCTAGTGTAGATAAAGTCTCCCCTAAAATATGTCCAGTCAGATTTTGTTGGTCTTCCTAGCTGCGCCCATATGTCTGTATGTGTTTAATAAAACTCTACTACTAAAGACCCTACTGAAGGAGTCTCCTGACTCCTGTATGCCGAATTTCTAACAGTCTGGAACATGAAGAAAGAAGCATACTGCTTTATTTGGCACTGGAAACCTGCAGCATCAATATCCAACAATCAATTATCCCAATCATACCTCAGAAGAAGATTCTGGAATGGTCGACACAGTCGCCGGAATTGATCCCCATGGAAAATCCTTGCTGGGGTTTGAAGAAGGTGGTTGCAGCACACAAACCCAGAAATATTTGTAAAGTGGAGGCTATCACCCATGAGGAATGGACTAGGATTCCTCAGGGACGCTGCTAGAAGCTGGTGTCTGGCTATGTTTTATGTTCACTGCTGGTCATAACAGTAATAGGGTACTGTACTAAATACTAAAGACGCTTGTCTTATTCAGTCATTAAAAGTGGTGTTTTGAATTTGGAGAAGCCACTTGTAGTCGAGACTGCTGTGCGAACAATGCTGCTCCTGCAGATGTGACGGGGCCCAGAGATGGGGACCTGAGGCCGAGTCGCACGTAAGTCACACACACAGCGACTTCAGACTCGACTCGGACTCGTTTCAAATGACTCGGACTCGACTCATGACTCGCAAAAAATGGCTAGTCACTAGCGTCAGCATGTGTTAACATTAGTTATGTGTGACAATTATAATATATATATATATATATACTGTATATAAATATATATATACAGTATATATATATATATATATATATATATATATATATATATATATATATATATAATGATTATTATTATAAAATTTCTGCTCCCTAATAACGCTCCGGCTGTGTTAACCCGCAACACACGCAATGGGTAAATGTTCCAGCGTAGTGATGAAGTGTCGCTCCCTACTCCTTACACAGTCTTAAGTTCACTTCATTTGAAGATTTTCGTTACCTTTGGATTGGAATCTCACTTAGATAGATAGATAACTTTATTAATCCCAGAGGGAAAGTCAAGTATTACAACAGCTCAAGTTCCAATAGCAAAACGTATTAAGTAAATAAAAGACTCAGTTAAAAACTATTAATTAAATAGGCTTACGGTGCATAAGAATAATAAGTAAGCATTGCAGTACAATGTTGGTAGAAATAAATACAGTATACTAGTATATGCAATATGTAATATAATAGAAAAAATACATGTGTCTTGTCATTAAATGTCCAGATGTGTAATGAAATAAACAGAGTGACAGATCATGTTCCATGAGTCTGTCCTAATAGTCCTAGTATTAACTCAGTGAGCAATGATGTCCCGGCACAGTGGGGATGAGTTATACAGTGAGATCGCTGTTGGTACAAACGATTTCCTGTATCGTTCCTTCTTACAGCGGAGCTGGATGAGTCTGTTACTGAAGGTGCTCCGCTGTCTGATTAGGAGGTCATGGAGGGGGTGTGATGGATTGTCCAGTATGGAAATGAGTTTGTTCACAGACCTCTTTTCAACCACCAACTCGAAGCCATCCAGTGAGCAGACCAAGACTGAGCCAGCCTTCCTGATCAGTTTATTAAATTTTTTTTGCATCTCCTGCTCTGATGCTGCCTCCCCAACACACTGCTGCAAAGAACACAGCCCCCGCAACAACAGACTGGTAGAAAATGGTCAGCATCTTGTTGCACACATTATAGGATCTGAGCTTTCTCAGAAAGTAGTCTGCTCATCCCCTTCCTGTACACAGCCTCTGTGTTAGCCTTCCAGTCCAGTCTGTTGTCAAGCCAGACACCCAAGTACTTGTACGTGTCCACCTGTTCAACATGCTGACCCATGATGGTAACAGGGGTGGTCACAGTCCTCTTCCTCCTGAAGTCCACGGACATCTCCTTAGTTTTGGAGATATTCAGGAGCAGATGGTTCCTCACGCACCACTTGCCAAAGCCGTCCACAAGGTATTCACCTTCCTGCCCATCCCTGATACATCCGACCACCACACAATCATCAGAAAATTTCTGAAGGTGGCAGAGGTCTGACCTGTACTGGAAGTCGGTGGTGTACAGGGTGAAGAGGAAGGGGGAGAGCACAGTTCCCTGTTCCCTTAAAATGGTGGAATACCCTACATAGTGCACTTCACAGGAACAACTGGGGTGAATGGAACGCTCCTATAGAATTGGCGCTAATGCTTGAAAGAGCCGCTTTCTGAACCAATCAGAGCTTCTGATTGTAATTGTTGGTAAGAAATGCTGTTATTTGCATTTATTCAGTTTGCGTCACACAGATGATTGTCAATGAAACGCTTGATCGGCTTTCTAACGAGTTGGTGTTTTACTTCACAACCTGGAAAAGTTTGGAGGTTTTTAATTATAAGCACATTTACAAAATAACGGATTATATTCCTAATGGAACACACGCTTATAAATGTTATAGCATCTGGAAGAACATAAGCTAAGGTAAGCAGCGGTTATGATTTTATTGCTGTGTTTTGGATTTTGGCCGCTGTGCCGTGATTTACCGCGCTTTTGTTTTGCAATGAAAACAAAATGTATCAGTTTAAGCTTTTAACTGGAACCTTCTTGTTATGAAAATTACAGTAATTTGCACAATGACAAGGAAAGTAAAGGCACAAAGTAAAACGGCTAAATACAGTCGCTAATCTGTTGTTGTTTTTTATCTGAACTTACAGATTATTTGTTTATTTCTATGCTACATTTCCAATATATGATTTGTGTAGATTATATTGACTCGTGACTTGACTCGGACTCTAGCCTAAAGACTCGTGACTTGACTCGAACTCTAGCCTAAAGACTCGTGACTTGACTCGGACTCTAGCCTAAAGACCCATGACTTGACTCGAACTCTAGCCTAAAGACTCGTGACTTGACTCAGACTCTAGCCTAAAGACTCGTGACTTGACTCGAACTCTACCCTAAAGACTCGTGACTTGACTCGGACTCTAGCCTAAAGACCCGTGACTTGACTCGGACTCTAGCCTAAAGACCCGTGACTTGACTCGAACTCTAGCCTAAAGGCTCGTGACTTGACTCGGACTCTAGCCTAAAGACCCGTGACTTGACTCGAACTCTAGCCTAAAGGCTCGTGACTTGACTCGGACTCTAGCCTAAAGGCTCGTGACTTGACTCGGACTCGTATTTTTGTGACTTGTGAACATCTCTGACGGGGACCAGGCGTGTTTGCACCAAAAATGTCAAGAACCCACTACAGACTTTATCACAGACTGTACTGAATAATGAAGAACTCACATTTTTTACATTATTATTATTATTATTTTGCTAGTTACAACTTTTAGTTCAATTTAATTTTGTGTTTGTGTGATTTGTGTAAATCCTTTTTATTTAAATTATCCTCCATGACATGAGAATGGATGTCCCTGCTGAGTCTGGTTCCTCTCGAGGTTTCTTCCTGTCATTTTAAAGGGCTGTTTCTTGCCCCTGTCACCCTCGGCTGCTCAAAAGAAGGTTTTTGGTCTGTTGGTCCTGGATTCTGTAGAGTTGCTTTAAGACAGTGTTCATTGTAAAAAGATCTAAACAAATTTGATTTGACATTGTGTTAGTAAGTATTTGTTGTGTTAAACTATTAAAATTGTTATTGATTGATGGGTTTGTTGCAAACTGCTGAAAGTTTGTCTCACCCCTCATCAAAGACTTTTCTAAAAAAAATACTTGGCAATTTCATCATTGCTGTTCTAAAGTTCCAGACCAGCCAGTTTGCGGTAAATGATACAATTGTTGATACTTTAACAGACATCCGTCGGATGTAGCTGGTCTTGACATAAATTGTTTAGGGTGTTGCCTGTTAGTTGGAAATGGGTGTGTGTGGTTTAACAAAATGCTTTTTTCCTGTGATTATAAATTTCTCATGAAACCATAAAGTTCACATCCTGTTTCGCAATTGCAACATAGATATACATAAAAAAAACTAACAAACATTTCCACTAACAGATATTCATTACTCAAACCAGTTTCATTGCCAAGGTCCAGTCAATCTAAAACTGCCCACTGCCCACCAAATGCCTACTGCTTGTCTATCATCATACATGACCCACACTCTTGACCTTGCAGGTGGTGAGTCTACTTGATAATGAATGAACACATCTGTATTTGTATGTTAATGTATAAAATCTATGTACAGTGTTAGGGCGCAGGTTATACCTCGCTTCTGAAGCGCATGATGAGCACACACACCTACAAAATTAAAACAACACAAATTCAAATCTATTAATCAAGGTAGAACAATTCTGTGTTCAAAAAAACTAACAAAAATCAAGTGGCCAGAATAACAACAGATACATATGTAGGTTGCAAACTATGGGGGAAATATGAAAGGTTTGACTTAAGTGACCTTCCATTTGTGGTTATAAAAGCTTCCTCCACTGTTCTGTAAGAGCTTTCAACAACATTTAGAAGTGTCTCTCTGGGAATTTGTACCAACATTCTTCAGGTTGGGCACTGATTATGGTTGATGAAGCCTGGCTTAAAATCAGTTCAATTTATCAGTCCAATTTATCTCAGTTGTGTGTGTGTGTGTGAATCACAGGGAGTTTCTTACAGGATTCCGCAAGAGAAAGAACGAGAGACGTAAAGCAGCAGTGGAGGAGATCAAGAACAAACTGAAAGAGGAGCAGAAACGAGTCAGAGAGGAGGTGAGGGAGTGACTATTAAATACAGTGCCTTGCAAAAGTATTCAGCCCCCTTGAACTTTTCAACCTTTTGCCACATTTCAGGCTTTAAAAATAAAGATATGAAATTGTAATTTTTTGTGAAGAATCAATAACAAGTGGGACACAATTGTGAGGTGGAACGAAATTTATTGGATATTTTAAACTTTTTTTAGAAATAAAAAACTAAAAAGTGGGGCGTGCAATATTATTCAGCCCCTTTACATTCAGTGCAGCAAACTCACTCCAGAAGTTCAGTGAAGATCTCTGAATGATCCAGTGTTGACCTAAATGACTGATGGTGATAAATAGAATCCACCTGTGTGTAATCAAGTCTCCGTATAAATGTACCTGCTCTGTGATAGTCTCAGAGTTCTGTTTAAAGCGCAGAGAGCATCATGAAGACCAAGAAACACACCAGGCAGGTCCGAGATACTGTTGTGGAGAAGTTTAAAGCCGAATTTGGATACAAAAAGATTTCCCAACCTTTAAACATCTCAAGGAGCACTGTGCAAGCGATCATATTGAAATGGAAGGAGTATCAGACCACTGCAAATCTACCAAGACCCGGCCGTCCCTCTAAACTTTCAGCTCAAACAAGGAGAAGACTGATCAGAGATGCAGCCAAGAGGCCCATGATCACTCTGAATGAACTGCAGAGATCTACAGCTGAGGTGGGAGACTCTGTCCATAGGACAACAATCAGTCGTACACTGCACAAATCTGGCCTTTATGGAAGAGTGGCAAGAAGAAAGCCATTTCTCAAAGATATCTATAAAAAGTCACCTGGGAGACACACCAAGCATGTGGAAGAAGGTGCTCTGGTCAGATGAAACCAAAATCGAACTTTTTGGCCACAACGCAAAACGTTATGTTTGGCGTAAAAGCAACACAGCTCATCACCCTGAACACACCATCCCCACTGTCAAACATGGTGGTGGCAGCATCATGGTTTGGGCCTGCTTTTCTTCAGCAGGGACAGGGAAGATGGTTAAAATTGATGGGAAGATGGATGGAGCCAAATACAGGACCATTCTGGAAGAAAACCTGTTGCAGTCTGCAAAAGACCTGAGACTGGGACGGTGATTTATCTTCCAACAAGACAATGATCCAAAACATAAAGCAAAATCTACAATGGAATGGTTCACAAATAAACTTATCCAGGTGTTAAAATGGCCAAGTCAAAGTCCAGACCTGAATCCCATCGAGAATCTGTGGAAAGAGCTGAAAACTGCTGTTCACAAACGCTCTCCATCCAACCTCACTGAGCTCGAACTGTTTTGCAAGGAAGAATGGGCAAAAATTTCAGTATCTCGATGTGCAAAACTGATAGAGACATACCCCAAGCGACTTGCAGCTGTAATCGCAGCAAAAGGTGGCGCTACAAAGTATTAACGCAAGGGGGCTGAATAATATTGCACGCCCCACTTTTCAGTTTTTTATTTCTAAAAAAAGTTTAAAATATCCAATAAATTTCGTTCCACTTCACGATTGTGTCCCGCTTGTTGTTGATTCTTCACAAAAAATTACAATTTCATATCTTTATGTTTAAAGCCTGAAATGTGGCAAAAGGTTGAAAAGTTCAGGGGGGCTGAATACTTTTGCAAGGCACTGTACATGTATAGGAGTCTGGAGTGAGTAAATGAATGAGGAGGTGAGTGAATGGGTTAGTGATGTATTAAATTGTTTATTGTGTTGTTTTGTGTTTTAGAGATATAAAGAATATCTGAAGATGCTGAAAGAGAGACAAGAAGCTCTGGGGATGACGTGTTTTTGTGTGTGTGTATATGTATTGTGTGTGTATTGTATGCAGGTGTAGTCTCTCTGTGTGTGTGTATATGTATTATGCTTATCTGTAGTGTATGTGTATATGTATTGTGCGTCTGTAGTGTGTGTGTGTAAGGTCATAAACTTTGGGGGACCTTCAGAACCAGCCAGAACCAGCAATGTGTGAGTGGAACCCCAATTCGGGTCGGGTCCGCTCTGAAAAAGACATTACGTCGCTGCTGGGGCAATTTGCTCCTCCAAGGCCGTTCCATCATGAAGACCAAATGCTGCGACACCGGGTAAGCTCTCATGTTCTTTATTCAGATGAAGGAACATAATAGTTTTTTGTTCTTTTTCTTTCTTTCTTTTTTCTTAAAATACAAAATACTTGACCAGACGTTAACCTACAAATGAAATCATTCATGAAGTAACTAAGAATCCTACAAACACCTGCAGACTCATTTTTGTGTACAGCTATCATAACCCAACAAAAGATATGAACAAGCCGGCTACAAGAACCCAGCACTGAGCCCAGTTTAAAGCCCCCCTCAGCTAAAGCAGATCATGTTTAATTAGGCACAGAGAAGTCCACTTTCTGTTAACCTGCACCTCCACACCACCACAAGCACATATGGGCACGACCGATGGGCATGTTACACCAATACAATGACAATTTCCATTACCGAGATAAAAACAAATGCAGAGCTTGTAAAAAATGGTAAGGGTTGCCAGATCCAAGAAAGCGTGGCTGACCTTTGTGGACAATTACCTGTCAGGTAAACAGGCCTATAAATCATGTGTCTTCTGTCAGAAATGTCATTGTTTTTGCAGCCTTAAGAATCCTTGATTCCTTTTTTAACCTTTGTCCTGTAGTAGATTTTTTAACAACTCATCTGTGGAGTTTTGTATAGTAAAAGGTTAATCTCTGTCAAAAAATAAAAGGGAAAAAAAAACAAAGCTGTTTTTACATGGTCTTAAAGAGGTGTCATTATAAATACACTGCATTCATGATGAAGGAAGTGGTTGATTTTTGTTCTACTAAAAGAATTCTGCACCCATAATGCAACAATGGACTTTGGGATCTTGCCAACAATTTCAAAACGGCTGGTAAATCCGTTATGAAATAAAAAAATAACATGGAAACGTCCAGGCGATTGACCAGATTTGACGGTTTTCATGCTTTTCATTGATTGTGACACCCATCTCTAACACCTATACACACAGTGCTGCTATAAATACCCCTGATTCAGCTTCACCTGCACAGCTCAGCATTTACACGCCAAGGTACATACGTCACCTTTTACTGCATTTGTACATTTGGGGTACACTCGTGTGTTGTTATTGTGTGGTATTATAATTCTTATTAATATAAATAAAATGTACGCATGTATGCATGTATGCAAACAAAAATAGACACAAATATTATGCAAGCACCACTAATAATAATAATAATAATAATAACTCAAGTAGTAGTTTTGCAAAGCTTTTGTAGCTTCCTGATGTCGAAGGTAAAGAATTATTGTATTCAATTCCTCAAAGTCCCTCTGACCGACCTGCAACTGCAAAATAGTTTATAATCTTCTGATTATAAAATATCCTGTACAAGAACATTTTCTTTCTTTTAGAAACCAGTCTTCAATTATTGTGGCTTTACGTTTGGGGTTATCATCTCGTAATTTTTAGATTTAATTTCTTGCATATGTTCTGGTACGTTTATTAAGTGCTCTGTTTCATGCTCACCTTGCTATAAAAGATTGATTTAAATGATGATACAATAATCAGATCTGTGTGTGTTCCTTTAACACAGGGCCAGTTATTGTTGGATAACTCTACAATAAACAGTAAATTATTATAAACTACAGTTCGTGGTTACTCAGGTTGTCTTTGCCTTTCATTAAACTGAATTTAAAATGACAATGCTTGTGTTCCAATCATTCAGTCACAGAAACCAGTTGCAGAAATCTTTGAAATGCCAAAACTGCCAAGACAAACAAAATGCTTTTTACAAGTAAATATAGGGCGGCACGGTGGCTAAGTGGGTAGCACTGTCGCCTCACAGCAAAAAGGTCCTGGGTGGGGCGGTCTGGGTCCTTTCTGTGTGGAGTTTGCATGTTTCTCCCGGGTCTGTGTGGATTTCCTCCAGGAGCTCTGGTTTCATGCAAGTGAGGTGAATTGGAGATACTAAATTGTTGATACAAACTTGTAAACTGATGAATCTTGTGTAATGAGTAACTACCGTTCCTGTCATGAATGTAACCAAAGTGTAAAACATGACGTTAAAATCCTAATAAACAAACGAACAAGTAAATATAAACTGGATTAAATCTGATTGTTAAAGGACAACCATATTGATTAAAGTAATTGTTTATTTAATTATAACTCTCTCATTTGCTCCATTTCTCATAGATGGAGGAGACAAAGAACAGTGAAAGGTAATTTTTTTGCTCTATTTTGTCTATTGTTTTGATCACAGGATGATGCTCTCCAAGTTATACAACCATACCTCGATAAAGTCAATTTAAATATCACTGATTCTTTATATAGAGGTTTAAAAAAAAAAATTATCTGAATGTAATAAAATGTGTTTTTATTTTCTCTTTTTCTATCAGTCATGTGATAATAGGACACGTCCTGAGTCAGGGTGAAAAAGAACATGTGGTGACGAGGTTAGAAACAGTTTTATACTGTCTGAAGCAGAACGGTATACCCTGCAGCGTGGTAAGAAACACCTCACTGTACAGACGTATACTGTACTATTGTGTATCCTACACTAAACTACACTAACCACAATCTTCTATATAAATGAGGAATTAGTGGATATTTACAAAACAATTCTGGCATCATAGAACTTAGAACACTGTGTAGAAATGTATCACTCAAACTAAATTAGCGATGTTTACTTTTTTTATCAATGGCAGGATGAAATGCCCAACATTGCCGTGCTGGGTTCTGGTGGAGGTCTGAGAGCCATGGTGGCGCTGCTGGGATCAGTAGGCGCTCTGGATAAAGTGGATCTGCTGGACTCAGTCATGTACCTGAGTGGAGTCTCTGGATCCACCTGGTACTGAACATTAAACTGTTGATCTAACATTACTAACAGAACTGTAGAGTGTAAAACCATTTACATGTCCATCTGTTCTCTGAAGGTGCATGTCATCACTGTACAAAGAACACGACTGGTCCACCAACCTGAAGGATCTTACAGATGGCATTGCTAAAAGGCTGGTTGATGGAAAAGTCTCATTTTGGAGAAAATATGACAAGCTGATGAAATATTTTGGTGAGTCAGACAACTTCAGTCTGACGCATGTGTGGGCAGTGATGTTTATATCAGGAGAAGTGAAAGAGGTAAGAACCATAATAAACTATTATTATTATTATTATTAGTAGTAGTAGTAGGAGTATTGTTGTTACTATTATTGTTGTCATTATAATGATAATTGTTGCTATTATTGATATAATTATTATTATTATTAATATTATCACTTATTATTATTGCTATTATTATTATATTTATTATTATTATTATTTTATTATTATTATTATTGCTATTATTTTTAAATTTATTATTATTATTGTCTTTATTATTATTATTATCACTATTATTATTATTATTATTGCTATTATTGTTATTGGAAGTGTGGAATGTAGAACTGATGAATGGATTGGTGAAGCCAGCACAGTGTATTCTCTCTACAGATAGGTGACGGTGGTGTAACGTGGCAGGAGGGGTACAACACCAAAGATCCGTACCCCATCTACACTGTGATTGATCAGACCTGTGAACATGAGCAACAGTATAAAGGTATTTTTCTCTGTTTGTTATGGTTGAATGGTTGAGTGTATGTGGATGGTAATGAAAGTGTCTCTCCTTTGTACAGATGTTTGGTTCGAGATCACTCCTCATCTGTCTGGTTATTCACACACTGGAGCATTTGTGGACACAAAACATTTGGGCAGTAAATTTAAAGCTGGATCTTTGACTGAACCCCAGTCTGAGATGGACAGGCTGTACCTACAAGGTAAAGCACTGCTATGTATTTAGCATAACATGTTTGAGGTAGACAGTTTTGAGCAGGTGAGTTGGTAACAGGTGAGGGAATCGTTACTGGGTATAAAAGGATCCACCAAAGAATAAGATAACATTTCTTTGCAATATTGCAAATAATTTAGGTTTCAAGATAGCTGCAAGGATGGGTCGTGAGCCAAAAAAAAGAGAAGTAATAACAACAAACATAAACACAAAATGAACTTCTATGCAAACGTCCCCTTGTGGAGGCTTTATGTTACATCTTGTAAACTATAGTGGGACCAGATTGTACAGAGAGAGTAAAATGCATCGTTTGTGTTGCATGGTTCAGGTAAAAAATCATGAACATAATGTAGGTTACTGGAAGGAAAAGTTTATCATAGCAGAAAAACATTCTTTAATAAATATAACCACATGAAAACCCTTGCGAGTAAATGCCATCGCTTAGCAGTAAGACAATGCAAGTGCAAGGGCAGTTGTAGCCCAGTGGTTAAGGTGCTGGACTGGTAATCAAAAAGGTCACTGGTTTAATCCCTACCATTGCCAGGTTGCCACAGTTGGGCGCTTGAGCAAGGCCCTTAACCCTCAGTTGCTTAGACAATATACTGTCACAGTAATGTAAGTCGCTTTGGATAAAAATGCATCTGCTAAATGCTGGAAATGTAAAAGTGCTGGACTGGCCCACTGCCTGCAGTCCAGACTTGTGTCTCATTAGATGTGTGGTAGATTAAAGCACAATACACAACAACTAAGATCCTGCACTGTGTGAAGGAAAATGTTAATTCATACATAACAAAGAATGCATTGCTTGCAATTAAGTGACCTACAAATCCTGTTGCTCACAGTTTTACGACTTACAGATCCTGTAGTAGTTGTCTTCAAACAGTTCCTACTTCCTACCTAAGTAACATCTGTCAACGTGTAAACTTTCCCGCTGTCCCACAAGGACATGTCTTCATGTATATAAGGTTGATCATTCTCTTTCTTGGGATCGCACTGCTGAGGTTTCTACACTGCTCAAAAAAATAAAGGGAACACTAAAATAACACATCCTAGATCTCAATTAATGAAATATTCCAGTTGAAAATCTTTATTCATCACATAGTGGAATGCGTTGAGAACAAAACAACATAAAAATGATCAATGTAAATCAAAATTATTATCCCATGGAGGTCTGGATTTGGAATCATACTCAAAATCAAAGTGGAAAATCCAATTACAGGCTGATCCAACTTCAGTGGAAATTCCTCAAGACAAGTTAAAATGAGGCTCAGTAGTGTGTGTGGCCTCCACGTGCTAGAGGTAGCATGAGACGTGTGTCTACAACCCACAGAAGTTGCTCAGGTAGTGCAGCTCATCCAGGAAGGCACATCAATGCGAGCTATGGCAAAGAAGGTTTGCTGTGTCTGTCAGCACAGTGTCCAGAGCATGAAGCAGATACCAGGAGACAGGCAATACACCAGGAGACATGGAGGGGGCCGTAGGAGGGCAACAATCCAGCAGCAGGACCGCTACCTCCTCCTTTGTGCCAGGAGGAACAGGAGGAGCAGTGTCAGAGCCCTGCAAAATGACCTCCAGCAGGCCACTAATATCCATGTTTCTGCTCAAACTGTCAGAAACAGACTCCATAAAGGTGGTATGAGGGCCTGACATCCACAAGTGGGGCTTGTGCTTACAGCCCAACACCGTGCAGGGCGATTGGCATTTGGCAGAGAACACCAAGATTGGCAGATTCGCCATTGGTGCCCTGTGCTTTTGATGGATGAGAACAGGTTCACAGTGAGCACGTGACAGACTTCACAGAGTCTGGAGACGCCGTGGAGAACGTTCTGCTGCCTGCAACATCCTCCAGCATGACCGGTTTGGCAGTGGGTCAGTAATGGTGTGGGGAGGCATTTCATTGGAGGGCCGCACAGCCCTCCATGGGCTAACCAGGGGTACCCTAACTGCCATTAGGTACCGGGATGAGTTCCTCAGACCTATTGTGAGACCATATGCTGGTGCAGTGGGCCCTGGGTTCCTTCTGATGCATGACAACGCTAGGCCTCATGTGGCTGAAGTGTGTCAGCAGTTTCTGCATGAGGAAGGCATTGATGCTATGTACTGGCCTGCCCGTTCCCCAGATCTGAATCCAATCGAGCACATCTGGGACATCATCCACCAATGCCACGTTGCACCACAGACTGTCCAGGAGTTGACTGATGCTTTAATCCAGGTCTGGGAGGAGATCCCTCAGAAGAACATCCGCTGCCTCATCAGGAGCATGCCCAGGCGTTGTAGGGAGGTCATACAAGTACGTGGAGGCCACACACACTACTGAGCCTCATTTTAACTGGTCTTGAGGAATTTCCACTGAAGTTGGATCAGCCTGTAATTGGATTTTCCACTTTGATTTTGAGTATGATTCCAAATCCAGACCTCCATGGGATAATAATTTTGATTTACATTGATCATTTTTATGTTGTTTTGTTCTCAACGCATTCCACTATGTGATGAATAAAGATTTTCAACTGGAATATTTCATTAATTGAGATCTAGAATGTGTTATTTTAGTGTTCCCTTTATTTTTTTGAGCAGTGTATGTGAAAGGCTTGCCAGTGTGATCTTTATCTGCAGATAAGAATAAACCTCTTTTCTACTTACAATCCAGTTTTTAAGATATTTATTAAAGGGGTTTTTCCACCACAACCGTTAAGCAATGTGGGTGTTACATCAAGCAAAAGTGAGATTCACAACAATTAACATCGTCTCAATCTCTGTCTAAACTTCTTTTTGTTCATACTGTCCAGACCCACAATTCCAAGTTGCTTAATTTTTGATTGATTTATATTTTGGTTATAAGCGGTGAGAGTGAGAGGAGGAGTAATTAGTCGTGTCTGAGAGACTGAGAGACTGAGAGACGCTTATAGTCCGGATTTAGCTCCATCTGATTTTCACCCTTTTGGACGCTTAAAGAATCTTTAAGGGTAAGAAGATTTTCATATGATGATGATGATGTGAAAGCAACGCTGCATCAGTGGCTACGAGCTCAACTTTTTTTGCTGATGGCTTTAAACAGTTGGTACGAGGCTGGAAAAATGCACCGGAAGGCGACTGTGTAGAAAAGTGATGGAGTTTGCTTTTGTAATTCTTAATAAATAGAGTTTAAAAAGTTTAAAAATTTGGCTTGAATTTGCAAAACCGAGTGTCACCAGGATTTGGTTGTTTTCTGGTTGCTGCGCCAGTGTTCCCCAAATTCATTTCTACAGATCACCACAGTTTTAAGATCGACCTGCTAAACATCTAACCTATTTATTACTAGGTCTAGTAGGTAGGATACACCTCTAGCTATTCCCATTGTTATCTATATACACCAATCAGGCATAGCATCATGACCACCTTCCTAATATTGTGTTGGTCCCCCTTTTGCTGCCAAAACAGCCCTGACCCATCGAGGCATGGACTCCACTAGACCCCTGAAGGTGTGCTGTGATGTCTGGTACCAAGATGTCAGCAGCAGATTCTTTAACTCCTGTAAGTTGTGAGGTGGGGCCTTAATGGATCAGACTTCCCATCCAGCACGTCCCACAGATGCTTGATTGGGAGATGTGCTGAACTTCTTGTTGTGCTCTTCAAACCGTTCCTAAACCATTTTTGCTTTGTGGCAGGGTGCATCATCCTGCTGAAAGAGGCCACAGATTTCAGGGAATACTGTTTTCATGAAAGGGTGAACATGGTCTGCAACAATGCTTAGGTGGGTCATACATGTCAACGTAACATCCACATGGATGGCAGGACCCAAGGTTTTCTAGCAGAACATTCCTCAAAGCATCACACTGCTTCTGCCAACTCGCCTTCTTGTTGTGTTGTATAATTAGTCCTGTTATTTCTTTCTTTTGTGCAATCACACCTTCAAAACACAACGTCATGTAAAAGAAAACCTGATTCATCAGACCAGGTCACCTTCTTCCATTGCTCTGTGGTTCAGTTCTGATGCTCACGTGCTCATTGTTGGTGCTTTTGGCGATGGACAGGAGTCAGCATGGGCACCCTGACTGGTCTGCAGCTATGCAGCCCCACAAGCAACAAACTGTGATGCTCTGTGTATTCTGACACCTTTCTATCAGAACCAGCATGAACTTCTTCAGCAGTTTGAGCTACAGTAGCTCGTCTGTTTGCACTTCTGGTAGATGCTAACTCCATAAGCTATCTATCTGTCTGTCCATTATGTTTGAGCAGAAAATGACTGTGTGTGTTTCTGTGTGATATTTACAGGTCTATGTGGCAGTGCACTGGCTGATTTTCGTAAAGATATTGAATGGATAATCAACTGGATAATCAACTGGATATTACAGCACATTTTTGGAATCTCGTCTGTGGTTTGTCATTCAGGTATAGAAAGTTCTACCCAAAACAAAAAATGGGTTCACGTGGAAAAAAAATTCTGGAATGAATGATTGTTTTTTTTATATTTATCTACAGGTGTGATATCTGCTGAGAGTTTAGTACAAGGCCAAATCCCACCAGAGCTGCTGGGTGCAGAAATGGATGAGGAAAGCCGGCGCCTCCTGCACCATCTGCAGTGGAATCTTACTGCCTTAACAACAAAAGATCCATCAGTTCATGTGACGACATTCAAAGAAGAACTGATTAAAGGTTCAGTTTATTTTTAGTGTTCAAACTGTACTGTTCTTTATCATAATCAAACATTCAGGTCCTGGAATACTAAAATATAGTAAATCTTTACATGAATCAGATACATATGAGTGCTTACATCATTGTGAGCGCTAGGATTTGTGCTGCTTTATGTAACTTTGATGAATAAAAGTTAATAGCTTAGCATCCCTGTGTGCATGTTTGGTGAATGGGTTCCTCTTTAATCTTTTCCCTTCTAATATCGAAGTCATTGTGCAAATGTAGCTCAGATTAGTATCTGCTCTTCAGTCACGTTATGGTCTCCTAAATGAGTCCATATTTCATAAAATGATGATAAGTAAAGAAATCCTTACACATTTACTACAAATGCAGACGCTGGGTTTAATTCTGTGTGTTTAGGAGACTTTGGCGAGGCGGAGGTTTTCAAAACCAGCTGGATTTTATCTGAACGCACCATCTCGAAGGAGGACATAATAAAACACACCCTGCAACTGTGTGAAGAGCTGCTGAAAAGAATGAGCGGAATTGGTGAGTAAGACACCACTGCTGATATATAACTACTCTTAATATAAAACCTTCTCACTTCAACAACCAAAAATTACATTTCAAGCAAACTACAGTTCTATCATTCTTCAAAGGAAAATGTACAACCCCAAATCAGAGAAATCTGGGTGTTAGTTTTTCCTACAGACACGTCTTAAAGTGTGCAGCAGTACGGGGTTCAAAATTCTCCACACATTCTCTATTGTAAACAGGTCAGGACTGCAGGAAGACCACTCCAGTACCCGTACCCTCTTCTTTTGCAATCCATAACAGACCCTGGCACTGATACGACCTCATACTATGACAGAACCTGGTACTGACACCCCATACCATGACAGATTGTGACCTGTTGCTGATAACAGCAAGGTTATCATGCTGGATGGTTCTAAATACGCTTCCTTAAGTGATCAGAGTTAATGGATTTTCAGATTAGACTTACTCCCTTGGTCTTTTACAGACTGAAATTCCTCCTGATTCCTTGAATGGTTTAATGATATTCTGCACTGTAGAGGGAGAACATGCAAATCCCTTCTAATCTTTCTTTGAGGTTCATTGTTTTTAAACATTTCAATCATTTTCTCACACATTTGTTGACAAACTGGATCCTTTGATCATCTTTACTCATCAGAAGATCAGAAATTCACCTGTTGACGTGTCTGAAATTACATAATTATTTACTTTTGTTAACCTCATTACTAGCCCTAAATTACCCCTCCCAACCATTTTTTTTAATTTGTTGCAGGCCTGAAATGCAGAAATGGATGTTTATTAATAAATGAAATGAGGTTGACCAGATAAAACATGAAATATCTTGAGTTCATACCATCTACAATCAGAAAAGCATGTTCCACACTGTCCAAACATTTTCAGATTTGGGGTGGTGTATATATATTTTCAAAGATCGTTACTACTTTGATTACTAGATAACACAAGAAAACACTGATTATTAAAACCAAAAGTGAGATCAGAGTGATTTGTGATCTCGTTCGTTGTGATCTTTTTCAGGATGGGTTATTCTCCTTGTAAAGATCATGGAGCTCATTAAATCCTGGACCTGGGGAACGACCAACAACTTTCTCTACGGCATGACAGGTATGAACAATGTAGGAACAATCACTTATTTTAAAAAAAACACTTGACCTTCGATTTATTGGTCATTCCATTCCAATTTCCAACTATAACAGCTTCAACTCTTCTTGGTGATCTTAACAAAAGACATAATTCTTCACAATTGTATTTAATATTTAATCAACCAGTTCACTGAATTCTATTTGAAAGCACATTTAAGTATTTGAAAACAGTCATCTCACTCATCTTCGGGAGAACAGCCAGTCTGAAGTTCCTACAGAAAATACAAAGACTCTGGGACTCCAGTGAACCACAGGGGGAAACAATATCTCTAAATGAGAGTGACTTCAGGAAGCAACATGTAAAGCACGACAGTCCTCTAAAGCCTCAGCTAAGCTCAGTGTACGTGACATTACAAAACAAAGGGTACTGGGCCAAAATCTGATTCATGGGAGGATATCAATGACGGTACCCCTGCTAACCCAAAAAAAAAAAAACATTAGTGCTTACCCAACGTTTGAAGAGAGCACCTGGCTGATCTGCAAAACTAATGTTTTATGGACTGATTAAACCTTAACCTAAATATATCGGCTCCACTTACCATATAGGAGCGCTTTGTACCTTTACAATTATAGACTGTAGTCCATCAGCTTCTCTACATGATTTGTTAGCCCCCTTTCATGCAGTTCTTCAGTGGTCAGGACCCCCACAGAGCAGGTATTACGTCCAATAGGTATTGGACGGAGGATGGTTCTCAACACTGCAGTGACACTGACATGATGGTGGTGTGTTAGTGGGTGGTGCACTGTTAATGATGGATCACACACAGCAGTGCTGCTGGAGTGTTTAAACACCTCACGGTCACTGCTGGACTGAGAATAGTTCACCAACCAAAAGTACCCAGCCAGCAGCCACCTGTGGGCAGCGTCCTGTGGCCAGTGGATGAGCAACTCAAACTGTTCAGAAACAGATGAGCTATTGTCTCTGACTTTACATCTGCAAGGTAAACCAACCAGGTAATAGAGTGTGTAACAGAGTGGACAGTGAGTGGACATGATGATTAAAATCTCCAGCAGCGCTGCTGTGTCTGATCTGTTTTTTTAGTTGATATTTGAGGTAGAACAGAAATTAAATGTAATAAATTTGGTCCCGTGATATACTGTGTAAATTGTTATTATAATTATTGTACAGACCCTTGCTGCAGTAATCTGAAAACTGAGACCAGATGGTACGAGGATGCTGGACTGTTACTGAACTCCCCGTACTTCTCAGTGCTAAGAGAAGAACGGAAAGTTGACCTCATCATTTCCCTCGACTTCAGTGATGGAGATCCCTTTAAGGTATTTAGCCCAGTTTATTTTCTTTGTGTTTATGTTTAACAATCAAGATTGTAACTAACCTGTAACCTCTAGTTTTGCAGCTTGATAAATGCAGTTATTTCAGCTACCTACCTTTTCCTGTAATCAGGGGAAGTCTAGCACCATCCGTAACCACTGGGTGCAGAGCAGAAATACATCCTGGACAGGGCGCCAGTCCATCATGGGGACATTTTACAGGATCTAATCCAATTGAGTTCTAGCTCTCAAGTTCAAATTAAGTGGAGGGATGAAGGGAAGGTCGGGTGGGTTTTCCATAATGCACTTGTTCATTTTGAATTTACAGCTAATGCTTTGTAAAGCTCAGAAATGATTGTGTTCTATAAGCGATGTACTGATATTATTATTTCTTTTACACTTTCTTTGTTTGATCTCTCATGGATGTGGAAATTTTATTTCTACAAAATCATTAAAATCTTGATTCAAATAAATCATATGAAAACTTGAATCTCCATCATCATCCATCAAATATTATCTCCATCCAGAAACACGAATCCACCACTGTTCCACTCGGCAAGGTGTTCCTCAGGGTTCTGTTCTTGGGCCACTACTTTTAATAATAAACTTTTTACATTAGAACTTCCACTGCTGTACTTATTCCACCCCATTCAGTGTAACCGACTAAACCCACTAAAACCCCCTCACATTTAACTCAGATATAATAAACCATAAAATTTAACTGATTGGTTCTAAAAAGCAAGTACACCAATGCTCAGGTGTCAATATTAACATTATTACAAGGATTCGACCTGTCGAAATGTTGAAATAAATGTTGAAATAAAACCAATACTGCCTACATCTGGTGGGAAGTGAACCAACACTCCCTTTAGTTGGTGGGAAGTGAACCAACACTGCTCCTAGCCGGTGTGAACTGAACCACCACTGCCCCTAGCTGGTAGGAACTACACCACCTCAACCACTACTTCTCCCAGCTGAGAAACTGGGAAATGAACAACTTGCACCTCAACTGTCTTTAGGTGGTGAAATTTAAACCAACACTAAGCAGCCGATGCTTTCAGCATCTCTGATTCTATATCTTAGGTCTCCAAGTTAAAGTTCTGAACTAGGCACACGTTAGAAAACGAAAACAAAGTCATTTTAGTGGCCCAGAAAGTCTCAATGTCCAAAATCCAAGACATACCCCTCCACTGACCCAAAAGCACAAGAAAATTCAGCTCTAAGGAAGCCACAGATGTTTTGGGAATTTTTTGTAAAGCAATAAAACAGAACATTTCAGGTCTATGGATTAGGGCTGCCACTAACAACTATTTTTCTACTAATTTAATTCATAGACTATTTTACCAAACTTCTTTTATTTTAACAACAGACTGTACGGTATAATAATATGACACAGAACTAAATGTAAACAGGGTTTATGTCCATATTATCAAATTCTCAAGCGCTCCATATTAAACAAAGTGCAGCACGTGTTTATGGTGTTCTGTACACAAAGCAAAGTGCTTCAGCTCATAGTAAAAATAAAATAGTTAGATGTAGCCACGTCTCATTAAGTCCAACGTACAGTAACGACAGAATGAGCCCAGATTCTAACCTACACATTCACTCAACACTTACTTCACATTCTGAGCCATGTAAACACAGTGGTGAGTGTTTGTGCTTTGAGTGCAAAAATCGCGAGCCCAACACAGCAAAAGTGCACAGCGCATGTTGCTTCACATGTGAATGCGTCCTAACTGAACTTGCTAGGAAATACGGTATTCCAAGATTTCCGCGATTAAGAAGTTAAATGAAACAATATAGACGTGCAACATGGCGCTGGTGCTGCTGTGTAGTTTGCAGCAAATAGTGCTGAGGGAATCAAGTGAACGCTTATATGAATGGAGATGTTGTAGAAATTAAAAAGAATCATTTATAAACATAGTTTTAAAAATGATGCATCGATTTAAAATATTGACGTCGGCGCTGTCACCAATCGAGGCAGCCCTACTATGGAACAGTACTTCACCTGGAAGAGAAAGTAAGAACGCTGAAAATAACCCCCATGCCTACTGTGAAACGTGCCGGTGACTCAGTGATGTTCTGGAGCTGCTTTGCTTCATTTGGCACTGGAAACCTGCAGTGTGAGAGGGGAAAGATAGATTCAATGAAGCGTCAGGAAATCCTAGGAGAAAACATCATGCCTTCTGTGAGGAAGCTTGGGCAGCAATGGACCATCCAACAAAACAATAATCCAAAGCATATCTCAAAGTTTACCAAGGCTTGGTTTCAGAAGAAGTCCTGGAAGATTCTGGAGTGGTCACAGTCGCCTGTTTTGATCCCCATAGAAAATCTTTGCTGGGGTTTGAAGAAGGTGGTTGTGCCACACAAACCCAAGAATATTACTGAACTGGAGACTAGGATTCCTCAGGAACGCTGCTAGAAGCTGGCTATGTTTCATGTTTGCAGCAGGTCATAACAGTAAAGGGGTACTGTACTAAGCATTTTGGTTTTCAAAAAACATGTGGTAAAATGGCAGCATGGAGCAAACTGACATCTGCACTTGGTGGAAGGTTTGGTTCTGGGAATGGGGGGTGGTTTTATTTTAATCAATGAAAACAACAAATAATATAGTTCATTAGTAGAGTTATTTCACCAGAATGTGGCGCTATCACTGTGTTACAATAACATGTCGTAGTACGTGCACTTGAAAATGTTTACGCTGTTTCAGAATCAGGGTATGACTTTTTAACAAGGCAGACGTGCTGCAGTCCATCCATCTGTAGCTGCTGAAATGCAAAAACTCCCTCTGCAGCAGTAACAGCACCTTCTGATATTCAGTCTTTACCTGATGAACTCTCTTCTTTAGCTGCAGTTTTGTGTTTTGCTGAACCGGCACCTTTATTGGACACAGGTTATGCATTCTGCTTCCCAAGAAACCCAACCAAAACAAAAACATGGACATTTTTTTAAATTTTGTCTTTGACTTTTCATTCAAACTTTAATTCAGGATTTTTTAAAGAGAAGTGCGAGGAGACGGGACCCAAAGAGAAAGGTGAAATCAGTGCACAAAGACATTTCCAGACATTTTTAATGATTTAGAAATCCTGGCCGGTCCAAATAAGAGGACATGTCCAGAAAACAAAGAACGTACGGTCACCCTAACTAAAAATGCTTGTCGTTAAGGTGAATAATTCAATCACTAAAGTGGCGTTTTGTGTAGATTCCAGAGAAGCCACTTGTTGTGTTAGTTGATATCAGTTGTGTTTGTTTGTTTGTTTGTTTATTAGGATTGTAATGTCATGTTTTACACTTTGGTTACATTCATGACAGGAACGGTAGTTACTCATTACACAAGATTCATCAGTTCACAAGTTTAATATCAAACACAGTCATGGACAATTTAGTGTCTCCAATTCACCTCACTTGCACGTCTTTGGACTGTGGGAGGAAACCGGAGCTCCCGGAGGAAACCCACGCAGACACGGGGAGAACATGCAAACTCCACAACAATGGACCCGGACCGTCCCACCTGGGGATCGAACCCAGGACCTTCTTGCTGTGAGGCGACAGTGCCGCCCTCAGTTGTGTTAAACGATTTAAATTGTTCTTTAATGATTTGGTTTGTTGCAAAGCTGACAGTTTGTACAACTCCCTCATAAATCTTATATGCAGTGGGCATCAAATCATTTAGATTTCCATTTTAATTTGTAAGATGAAGGGGCGTGTCATCAGCCAGTTTTACCCTGACAGAGACCCCCCCCCCCCTCCCCCCCAAAAAATACTGGGGAATTTCATCATTGCTGTTCTAAAGATCCTGACCGACCAGTTTGCTGTACATGATACAGTTGTTGATACTTTAACAGACATCTGGGGAATGAAAAGCTGGTCTTGGCATTCTTTCTTTTTTGGGGGTGTTGCCCGTTAGTTGGAAATGTATGTATTGTTTAGCAAGACGCTTCTTCCAGTGAATATCATTTTAAACATGAACTCAACTGTCAAGTTCACACGTCCTGTTTTGCTATTGCAACATGGATATACATAAAAACCTAACGAACATTTCGACTAACAGATGTTTATGACTCAATTCAGGTTCCTTACCAAGGTCCAGTCAATATGAAACTGCCCACTGCCCACCAAATGCCTACTGTCATCATACATGACCCACACTCTTCACCACTAGATAATAAACAAATGACCTGTTTATGACCCATGTCTGCTTTTTTGTGTTAATGTATAAAATGTATTTACAGTGTTAGGGTGCGGGTCGTACCTGGCTTCTGAAACGCATGGTGAAGCAACACCAAGCCGGCTGGTATCAGTTTCATAGAAATAGCAGGTTTTCCAACCTAAAAGCTGGCAATTTTGAGAGGAAGAAACTGTTATATATAGAAAAACTCCCAACTGGAGCGAGTTAGCACTTATAAGACAGAAGTGATGGTCACCTGCTCCTTTGTGTCCTGTCTGCTGACCGATATGACTCTTAATGTGGATCACTGTAGAACTCATTTAGTAGTTGTGTCATATCCACTCATACCAGCACAACACACACTAACACACCACCACCATGTCAGTGCAGTGCTGAGAATGATCCACCACCTAAATAATACCTGCTCTGTCGGGGTCCTGTGGGGGGTTCTGACCATTGTTACTGTTACTGACTGAATGTGATTCGCTTCAGCTGAGGGGGCCTTTTATAAGCAGCCATTAAACGCGAGTCAGTGCTGGGATTTTGCCCTCTAGTCTGTTTGTCTGTGTGTCCCTTTGCTGGTGGGTTAGACTGATATGCCAGGCTGAACACAGATCTGAATGTAAACAGGGTTTATGTCCATATTATCAAATCCTCAAGTGCTCCATATTAAACAAAGTGCAGCACGTGTTTATTGTGTTCTGTACACAAAGCAAAGTGCTTCAACTCATAGTAGAAATAAAATAGTTAGATGTAGCCACGTCTCATTAAGTCCAACGTACAGTAACGACAGAAGCCACGGCTTCATTGCTCCCCTCTGCGCGAGTTCGAATCCGCTCTTTTTGGCTTTAGCGCCATTCTCTCTTTTTTCTTCCGGCTCCTTCCCAGCTAGAGTAAGCTGGTGACAACGCCGGAACAGCTTTAAGTTAAGCTGTTACATGTATTATTCTTTTGTGTTTTTATACCGATTAGTTTTCTTTTTTTTGGTGAGTTATCTTCCGCCCTTTCATTGTCACCGCTCCGTAGCATTGCGAATAACATGAACACCTCGCACCCGAGCGACCCGGGTTCGCGTCTCGCATTTTTGTTCTTGTTCACTTTTTTCTCTGTTTTCCAGTTGCCTGCGGCGCCAGCGGCATCATTCGGGGCTTTCCCGAATTGTTTTTTGTTCCCGTTATTTCGCTTTTGTTTATTGTTTGTTATTAATAAATAAAGATAATATTAACCTCTGCATCTTTGGGTCCTTCTTCTCTCATTATAACAATTTCCAAACATTTTTGGTGATTTAGAAATACTGGCCGGTCCAAATAAAAGGACATGTCCAGGAAACAGAAGACGTACAGTCACCCTAACTTAAGATGCTTGTCGTAAAGGTGAATAATTCAATCACTAAAGTGGCGTTTTGTGTAGATTTCAGAGAAGCCACTTGTGTTTGTTGATATCAGTTGTGTTGTTTGTTTGTTTGTTTGCTTATTATTATTTTAACGTCATGTTTTACACTTTGGTTACATTCATGACAGGGACGGTAGTTACTCATAACACAAGATTCATCAGTTCACAAGTTTAATATCAAACACAGTCCTGGACAATTTAGTGTCTCCAATTCACCTCACTTGCACGTCTTTGGACTGTGGGAAGAAACCGGAGCTCCCAGAGGAAACCCACGCAGACACGGGGAGAACATGCAAACTCCACAACAATGGACCCGGACCGTCCCACCTGGGGATCGAACCCAGGACCTTCTTGCTGTGAGGCGACAGTGCCGCCCTCAGTTGTGTTAAACGATTTAAATTGTTCTTTAATGATTTGGTTTGTTGCAAAGCTGACAGTTTGTACAATTCCCTCATAAATCTTATATGCAATGGGCATCAAATCATTTAGATTTCCATTTTAATTTGTAGTATGAAGGGGCCTCAAAGGGCCCCCCCCCCCCCCCCCCCCCCCCCCCCCAAAAAAAAAAAAATACTGGGGAATTTCATCATTGCTGTTCTAAAGATCCTGACCGACCAGTTTGCTGTACATGATACAGTTGTTGATACTTTAACAGACATCTGGGGAATGAAAAGCTGGTCTTGGCATTCTTTCTTTTTTGGGGGTGTTGCCCGTTAGTTGGAAATGTATGTATTGTTTAGCAAGACGCTTCTTCCAGTGAATATCATTTTAAACATGAACTCAACTGTCAAGTTCACACGTCCTGTTTTGCTATTGCGACATGGATATACATAAAAACCTAACGAACATTTCGACTAACAGATTTTCATGACTCAATTCAGGTTCCTTATCAAGGTCCAGTCAATATGAAACTGCCCACTGCCTACCAAATGCCTACTGTCATCACACATGACCCACACTCTTCACCACTAGATAATAAACAAATGACCTGTTTATGACCCATGTCTGCTTTTTTGTGTTAATGTATAAAATTTATTTACAGTGTTAGGGTGCGGGTCGTACCTGGCTTCTATCAGCCGGCTGGTATCAGTTTCATAGCAATAGCAGGTTTTCCAACCTAAAAGCTGGCAATTTTGAGAGGAAGAAACTGTTATATATAGAAAAACTCCCAACTGGAGCGAGTTAGCACTTATAAGACAGAAGTAATGGTCACCTGCTCCTTTGTGTCCTGTCTGCTGACCGATATGACTCTTAATGTGGATCACTGTAGTACTCATTTAGTAGTTGTGTCGTATCCACTCATACCAGCACAACACACACTAACACACCACCACCATGTCAGTGCAGTGCTGAGAATGATCCACCACCTAAATAATACCTGCTCTGTGGGGGGTCCTGTGGGGGGTCTTGACCATTGGAGAACAGCATGAAAGGGGGCAATGGCCGATGGGCATGTTACACCAATATAATGGGGCGGCATGGTGGCTTAGTGGATAGCACTCAAAGCAAGAAGGGTTCGATCCCCAGGTGGGGAGGTCCAGGTCCTTTCTCATGCTAATTTTTTTTTCTCAGAAATGTCACTGTTTTTGCAGCCTTAAGAATCATTGGTTAATTTCACACTTTTGTCCTGTAGTAGATTCTGTAACAATTCATCTGTGGTGTTTTGCATAAAGAGCAAAGTTCATTAAAGAATAAAAAAATAGAATAGTAAAATGTTTATCTCTTTCAAGAAAAGAAAGCAAACACGTTTTTTTACATGGTCTATGAAGAGGTGCCAACAAAACGTCTGATACATCAGTAAAATAACATGGAAACGTCCAGATGATTGACCAGATTTGACAGTTTTCATGAAAAACCTGCTTTTCACCGATTGTGACATCACTTATAGTTCTGCTATAAATACCCCTGATTCAGCTTCACCTGCAGAGCTCAGCATTTACACGTCAAGGTACGTACGTCACCTTTTTACTGGGTTTGTACATTTGGGGTATACTCGTGAGGACCGTGTTGTTATTGTGTGTATGAATATATAAATAATAACTCTAGTACTAGCTTCTATAGGTAGTTTAAAGCTTCCAGATGTTTAAGGTAAGAAATTATGGTATTCAATTCCTCAAAGTCAGACCTGCATTTTAACAATCTTTTTAATGGTATTTAAATCAAAAGATTAAGAAGCTCAGACAAGAAACCAGTCTTCAGTTATTGTGGCTTCATGTTTGTAGTTTAATTTCTTTCTTATGTCCTGGTACGTTCAGTACGTTTACTGTTTCATGTCATTCACAACACAGGGCGCCACCTTTGGTACCTCACCTTGCTATAAACTTGCTATTGGATTAAATGATGCTTCAGTAATCAAAGCTGTGTGTTCCTTGTTTACGCAGGGCCAGTTATTGTTGGATAACTCTACGATAAACGGTAAATAATTATTTAGAAACTACAGTTCATGGTTACTCACTCAGTCTTTGTCTTTTATTAAACTAAATTTTAAATGACAAGTTTGACAATTATGCAAGAAGAACAGAAATAGGGAAGCACTGTATGTGAACCATATTGGTTAAAAAATCAGGGTTTTTTTATTTATAACTTTCTTATTTGCTTCATTTCTCAGAGATGGAAAAGACAAAGAACAATGAAAGGTAATTTTCTGTTTGTTCTATTTTATCTATCGTTTCAGTATGTTTGTAATTCAGTAGACAGTTTGGACTAATATTTAACAGAATAACTTTTAACTGCACTTGAGTAAGGAGGAATTACACTAACCCACAACTGCTGAGATTTGGCTTTGAATCACAGTAGTGTTATTGCCCAGCTGTGCTTCACATGATTGGCTATGGAGAAGGTGGGTGGCTGAAGCCCTGCGATGGATTGGCAACCTTTCCAGAGTATTAAAGCCTTGAGCCCAGTGACCCCACATGAACCGTACACACCATGACCCTGATTATAATCTAGTCTTAATTATGTACTAATAATACTTGTACACCAACCCATGCCAACCCAATTATACTCATACAACCAATTCAATAATTGTAGTACTGATTAGTACTGATTCTTTATAAAGAGGTTTTAAATAATAATACAAATTAATAAATAATCTGAGTCTCTTGCAATCTCTAAAAAATGATTAAAAACCCACCTCTTTACTAAGCACTTAAGCTGACTTGTACTTACTTACTAACACACTTTTCCATTTCTTTAAAAAAAAAAAAAACACACAGATTTTAGCAGATTTGGATGTTCTTGGACTGTTGTCTACTTAAACTAGAGTAATGAAATGTTCACTATGGAAGCACTTCTGTAAGTCGCTCTGGATAAGAGCGTCTGCTAAATGCCAAAAATGTAAATGTAAATTATAATTAAAACAAACATTGTATATGATGTAATAGATGAAATGTGTTTTTATTTTCTCTTTTTCTATCAGTCATGTGATAATTGGACACGTCTTGGGTCAGGGTGAAAAAGAACACGTGATGAAGAGGTTAGAAACGGTTTTAAACTGTCTGAAGCACAACGGTATACCCTGCAACGTGGTAAGAAACACCTCAATGCACAGACGTATACCCTCAGCTCCACTGTACTATTGTGTATCCTACACTAAACTACACTAACC
This sequence comes from Trichomycterus rosablanca, assembly GCF_030014385.1. Classification (NCBI taxonomy): domain Eukaryota; kingdom Metazoa; phylum Chordata; class Actinopteri; order Siluriformes; family Trichomycteridae; genus Trichomycterus; species Trichomycterus rosablanca. The sequence continues at coordinate 50,528,157 of NC_085989.1, forward strand.
ACAATCTTCTATATAAATTAGGAATTAGTGGATATTTACAAAATCTATCAATTCTGGCATCACAGAACTTTATAGAACACTGTGTAGAAATGTATCACCCAAGCTGAATAAGCAATGTTTACTTTTTTATCGATGACAGGATGAAATGCCCAACATCGCCGTGCTGGGTTCTGGTGGAGGTCTGAGAGCCATGGTGGCGCTGCTGGGATCACTGGGTGCTCTGGATGAAGTGCAACTGCTGGACTCAGTCATGTACCTGAGTGGAGTCTCTGGATCCACCTGGTACTGAACATTAAACTGTAGATTTACTGTTACTAACAGAACTGTAGAGTGTAAAACCATTAACATGTTAATCTGTTCTCTGAAGGTGCATGTCATCACTGTACAAAAAACAAGACTGGTCCACCAACCTGAAGGATCTTACAGATGACATTGTTAAAAGGCTGGTTGATGGAAAAGTCCCATTTATAAAGAAACGTGTCGAGCTGATGAAATACTTTGGTGAGTCAGAAAACTTCAGTCTGACACATGCGTGGGCAGCAATGATTATATCAGGAGTAGTGAAAGAGGTAAGAACACCATTACTTATTATCACTCATTATTATTATTATCATTATTATTAATATTCTTATTCTTATTAATAATATCATTATTACTATTCTTGTCATTATTATAATTATTACTATTATTTGTATTGTTATTATTATTATTATTATTATTATTATTGCTATTTTTTACTATTATTATTGCTATTATTTTTTACTATTATTATTATTTTTTTTTTACTATTATTTTTTCATTATTATTATTGCCATTATTAATATTTTTATTGCTATTATTTTTTTTACTATTATTATTGCCATTATTATTATTATTGCTATTAGTTTTTTACTGTTATTACTATTATTATTATTATTATTGCTATTAGTTTTTTTACTATTATTATTGCTATTATTTTTTTTACTATTATTATTATTATTATTTTTATATTATTATTATTGCTATTATTTTTTTTACTATTATTATCATTGTTATTATTTTTGCTAATATTTTTTACTATTATAATTGCCATTATTATTGTTATTATTATTGCAAAATTTTTTTTACTATAATTATTGCCATTATTATTATTATTATTATTATTGCTATTATTTTTCACTATTATTATTTACATTAATAATAATAATAATAATAATAATAATAAACTCATGAGAAGCAGGATCTTTTTTTGTTCTATTTCTAGTTCTATTTGTTTAATAATGTTATTTGTTTAGTATATCTTTTGCAAAAGTTTAGACCCCCTGGTCGATTTCCACGGTTTGATTTTTTAATGAAAAATAGGTTAAAATTTAAACATGGTAAGCTGTACAGCACAATTGCTTTTTTATGTGCTGAATTTTTTTTACCACAAATAAACAGTGTAAAATATAAAACATGTCATAGGTTTTGCACATAGCACATTTATTTACACTGGTGTGAAAGTTTCAGATATTGGAAGTGTAGAATGTAGAAGTGATGAATAGATTGGTGAAGCCAGCACTGTGTGTTCTCTACAGATAGATGAAGAAGGTGTTACATGGCAGGAGGGGTACTCCACCAAAGATCCGTACCCCATCTACACTGTGATTGATCAGAAGTGTAAACACGAGAAACAGTATAAAGGTATTTTACATCTGTTTGTGTTTGTGTGTGTGTGTGTTTGTGTGTGCGTGTGTGTGTGTGTGAGTGTATATTATGGTACCACTAACCAGATAAAAACACACACAAAAACACTACATCTAAAACCTTACTAAAAATAAAAAACATCAGAGCCAATCTATTTTTATCACCCCTAGTGTACGTGTGAGATAATGAAAGTGTCTCTCCTCTGTACAGATGTTTGGTTCGAGATCACTCCTCATCTGTCTGGTTATTCACACACTGGAGCATTTGTGGACACGAAACATTTAGGCAGTAAATTTAAGAATGGATCTTCGACTGAGCCCCAGCCTGAGATGGACATGCTGTACCTACAAGGTAAAACATTAAAACATACTGTTATGTATTTAACATGCTAAATACAGCCCAACTTTACTATGCTAATTCTTACTCTGCATTGACTGGAGGAATGGAGTTCATATTCTCCCATTTGCTGTGGTTGGAAACAAATTCCGGTTACATGTGTGTTGTTAATACTCTTTATTTACCTTTATTTAACAAAAAACTAAAAGAAGGAGTTTCATGCAACTTACTTTAAAATAAAATACTTTTTATAATTTACACAATACAATGTTCCACAATGAGCAGGTATGTTGGTAACAGTTGAGAGAATCATGATCAGGATGAGAAATCTAAGAAGTGTCAGTTCAAAAAGAACATCTCTTTGAAATATTGCAAATCATTTAGGTTTTAAAATGGCAACAATTCATTTTCTCAGTTCTCAAACCCTAGTTAATGTGGGGTGGAATCTTACTGCCCAGCTGAAAATCCATCCATTCATGTGACGACATTGAAAGAAGAACTGATAGAAGGTTTAGTTTACCTCTACACTGTTTTATTATTCAAACTGAGTGCCTACATCATTGTGTGTTTGGATTTGGGCTTCTTGTACTGTGTACTGGTCTATAAACTGGGAGGTCTCTGGTTCAAGATCCACCCAGATATCCAGCCATACTTGTGCTAGCTGACCACCCTGGTTCTGTCCTACTAATGACAGGGTTTTTTTCTGTGTGAAATGTCCAGGTCTGTGTGGCAGCGCACTGGCTGACAGGACGGCAATATTCAAGTGGATATCAGAGCACGTTAAAGGAATCCTGCCTACAGTTTCATTTTCGCATCCAAGTATGGAAAGTTTAACATGATGAAAATATACGACATATACTGTATAACATATTTAAAAAAAGAACAAAACATTACTTTTTTGTGTACATGGAAAAAAATATGTAATTAATGATTATATATATATATAATACTTGCTGTGTAAATAGCTGTGTAAAGTGATTAACGCGTTAAAATTTTAATCGCGATTAAACATTTTTATCAAACTATTTTTTTGGTTTAAGTTTGTGCCACGTAAATATGCGTCACTGTGGTAATTTGAGCTGCTTTAACACAGCAACATTGTGTTTATACTGTAATGCTAACACGGGCACAACAGGTGTCGCGAGTTACAAATGACTCGAGCTGCTGCTGCTACATATTGTGAAATATCGGGTGTTTTAAATAATCATTTTCAAAAAGCGTGAGAAAGCGTGAGTAATTTACGCTTTAATATCATCTTTGGTCAGAGCTTATGAACTGAACACAGAGCATTACAAACACTGACTGGTGTTAAATGGATCACAATGGACTGTATAAACGCTTTAACATAGTGAACAATGTGGGTTGACAGGACATTATACTGTTGCATACCCCTGTAACTGGGTGGGGGGAATTTGGACTTGAAGTGTAACTTCTGAGTGAGTCCTTTAATTCATTCTGATCAGCTATCAGCATATGCAATTTGTTGAGGGGGCCCAAAATGTTTTTGCACTGGGGCCCTTGAGCTCCTAGTTATGCCACTAGTGTTGCATCTAGAAATGGTTCATATTCTGAGCACCTGTTTTCAGTGTCAGGTTTATGAACAGGAAAAGATCCTCACTTTTATCAGATAATGTGAACAGACTCATTTTAAATGACTGACTGAAAGATGAATAGCTGTTAACAACTCTATATAGGCATTGGCTGGATTTCTAAAAATAATAATTTTATAAATGTTTTTATTGGTAAACATGTTCTTGCAATAAAAATGTGCATAACTGTTCAAATTTTGCTTAATGATTAGTTTTAATCTCGATTACAAAATTTTATCGCACGACAGCCCTAAATTAATATATATATATATATAATTTATTTATTTATTTATTTATTTATTTATTTATTTATTTATTTATTTATTTATTTATTTATTTATTTATTTATTTATTTATTTACCTACAGAGACATACTCTGCTAGCCTTCAAGGACAAAGACAAAGCTCATCAGAGTTGCTGGATGCAGAAACAGATGAGGAATGCCGGCACCTCATGCAGCATCTGCAGTGGAATCTTACTGCCTTAACAGCTGAAAATCCATCCATTCATGTGACGACATTGAAAGAAGAACTGATAGAAGGTTTAGTTTACCTCTACACTGTTTTATTATTCAAACTGAGTGTCTACATCATTGTGTGTTTGGATTTGGGCTTCTTTAAGCAACTTTGATGAATAAAAGTTAATAGCTCAGCCCTGTGTGCATGTGTGGTGAATGGGTTCTTCTTTAATCTATTTCACTATAATATCTGAAGCCACTGTGGAAATGTAGCTCAGACTAGTATCTGCTCTTCAGTCATATTAAGCTGTGCATAATGCATGTGCATGTTTGTCATAAATCAGGAGCTCAGTGTAACATGAATGTACCAATCTAATAAACAGAGAAACACATTTACTACAAATGCAGACACTGGGTTTAATTCTGTGTGTTTAGGAGACTTTGACGGGGTGGAAGTTTTCAAAACCAGCTGGATTTTATCTGAATGCACCGTCTCTGAGGAGGACATAATAAAACACACCCTGCAACTGTGTGAAGAGCTGCAGAAAAGATGTAGTGAAAGTGGTGAGTAAGACACTACTGCTGATGTATAACTTTTAATATAAAACCTTCTTACTTCGAATGTACAAACTTAAATCATAAAAAGTTGGGAAAATGTGGAAAAGGCTAATTAAATGTTTCTTACATCTACTTTGCCTTTTGTTTGGTTGAACCCAAGATATTTCATGTTTTGTTTGGTCAACTTCATGTTATTTATTAATAAACATTTCTGCATTTCAGTCCTACAACACATTCCAAAAAAATTGAAACGTTAATGCATTTACCAATGTATAATGTCAACGTTCCTTCTCACAACATCTAAAAGATATTTTGTTGTGAAACAGCACAGGGTTCCAAATTCTCCACATGTTCTCTATTGGGGACAGGTCAGGACTGCAGGCAGGCCAGTCCAGTACCCGTACCCTAAGGGATCAGATATCCTGGGTGTTCAGCTTAGGCTTGCACCCTTGCCCTTTACGTACTAATATTTTCTTAAGAATTCTTGATATTATGCACTGTAGAGGGAGAAATGTGCAAATCCCTTCCAATCGTTCTGAGACGGAGGAACATTGTCAATAAATGTGTGAAAATATTATTGAAATGTTATGGAACACAAACAAGCTGGAGATCGTCTTTTGTTGAAGCTGTTTTTGTACCAAAATATGATTACAATTCCCTGTTGACATCACCGGTTTGATATCACATCATTATTTAGTTTTTGACATCATTACTAGCCCTAAATTGCCCCCATCCTAACTTTTTCTGAATGTGCTGCTTGCCAGAAATGCAGGAATGAATGTTTATTAATAAATAAAATAAAGTTAAAACATGAAATATCTTGGGTAAATCCTTTTTGCAATTAAAAAAACGTCAATGTAAGAAACACTGCAGGTTTTTATTTGCATTTTTCACACAGTCCCAACTTATTTTTTTGACTTCTTTTCTTTTTTAAAATTTTATTTCATGTTCCTCAGTGAATTCCATTAATTATTACACTATTTGATTACAATTTCTTAATAGCTGTAAAATAGATTATTATGATAAAACAATTATATTTTATAATTCTTGAATGTTTTTTATTTAAATTTGTTGTCTGCAGATTTGTTGTCTGGAGATTGTTTGGTACAAAAGCAAAATCCACCAAAGTTTCAGGATGGAGGGATGATTATGGCAACCCAGAGTTGGAGACCTTTTACTACATTAAAACGTAGCTTGTTTAGTTCAGTTTACTTCTACATTCATTATTTAAACTGTGTTATGTTTATTAGAAGTTAAACTGTGTTACACTCTGTGAACATTATAAAGTTAATGTGCATGACGTCACTGCAAAACTTGTTTATTTAAGAGGCAAATATTGTTTTTCAAATATTGTTAAAACTTAAATTAGTAGATAACACAAGAAACCATTGATTATAAAAACCAGAACTGAGATCAGATAGGACAGTGATTTGTGATCTTGTTCAACTTTTTCAGGATTGCTTAGTCTCATTAAGAAAATCATGGAGCTCCTTTTAAACTGGACATGGGGAACGACCAACAACTTTCTCTACAGCATGACAGGTATGAAATGTAGGAACAATCACTCAAAGAAAAAAAAAAAAAAAAAAAAAAAAAACACTTGACCTTAACCTTCTAATTTACAACTTTACCAGCCATAACTCTACTTGTTGGTCTTTACAAAGGACATAATTCTTCACAATTGTACTTAATACTTTCTTAGTCAGTTCACTGAATTCTATTTGAAAACATCTTCGGTAGAACAGTCAGTCTGAAGTTCCTACAGAAAACACAGCATCCTTCGATAATGGATGAGCAACTCAACCTGTTTAGCAATGGATAAGCTATTGTCTCTGACCTACATCTGCAAGGTGGACCAACCAGGTAATAGAGTGTGTAACAGAGTGGACATGATGATTAAAATCTCCAGCAGCACTGCTGAGTCTGATCTGGTTTCTCAGTTGATATTTAAGGTGTAAATAAATTTGTTTCTGTGATATACCATGTAAAAGTTTATTATAATTGTTGTACAGACCCTTGCTGCAGTAATCTGCAAACTGAGACCAGACGGTACGAGGACACTGCACTGTTAGTGAACTCCCCGTACTTCTCAATGCTGAGAGAAGAACGTAAAGTTGACCTCATCATTTCCCTCGACTTCAGTGATGGAGATCCCTTTGAGGTATTTGGCCCAGTTTATTTTCTTTGTATTTACGTTTAAGAAAAACATAAAAGAAAGAATTTATTATAGATTTATAGGACAGGTAACAACAGGTTACTGAAATGTTATAATTATATGGTTTAGGGTTTGGGTTTAAGTTAGGGTAAGGGCCTGGTTACTATACAAACTTGTACTTTATGGCTATTCGCAAAGTGTGTGGGGTCAGGCTAGATAGTTGACCTGAAAATTGGCTGCTATTATGGTTCACTCAGCAATTTAAGCTGTAACTAACCTGTAACCTCTAGATTTGCAACTTAATATAGGCAATTCCTTCAGAGCAGAGCAGAAATACATCCTGGACAGGACACAAGTCCATCATGGGGGCATTTTACAGGATCTAATCCAATTGAGTTCTAGCTCTCAAGTTTAAATTAGGTGGTGTTGGAGGGATGGAGAGAAGGTCGGGCAGGTTTTCTTCTCACTGCTGCTGCAATAATGCAGAACTGATCTAAGCACTGGCGTGAGGGTGGGGGATTGACATAGAGCACAGTGTCGCTCTCCATACACGAAACCAAAATGGATAACAAGCGGTTGGTGACTATACACGTTGGACAGGCTGGGTGGTAGTCAGTGGCTGAAGGCAGCAGAAGAACTGCAGTAGAGAATTGGAAATGACTAGATTAGATGGGAAGGGAAACATGCTCAGGTGTCTGATTCGCCTTCTTATGTTTTTGAGAGGTAGGAGGAAATCAAAGTACTCGACAACCAACATGGACACTGTCCAAACGTCTCAAAGATAGTGAGCAGAGGTTGGTGTTTAACCCAGGTCAAAACCAGCTGGGATATGCGAAGAAATAATTTTATTGTACTGTACACATGTATATGTATGTATGACAAATAAAGGATATCTATATATCTACTACCAGCTGTCCAAACAATCAGTCCTTTTGTGGGATGTGTATTTAACATGTTCCCTTGTTTCTTGTTTCTGCAGACTCTGACAACAACCGCTGATAAATGTAAGGAGCTGAACATTCCCTTCCCTGAAGTTAAAAGTGGGGACAAAGAGAATCCGCTGGACTTCTACGTGTTCAAAGGTGAAGGTCCGACCGTGATCCACATCCCCCTGTTCAACTCTGTTAACTGTCCAGGTAAATACAGTTGATACAAGACAGTCCTATAATAATCTTTCTACATTCATTTGGGACTGTTAGGACTACGGTCCTGTCCACACACAAACACATCATTTTTTTTAAACGTAGTTTATCCCTTTGTTGTTTTTTTTTTTTAATGTCATTTTAGATAATTAAAAATGTAGATTTCTGAAATAATAACATCAGTGTATCTACTCTCTCATCTCCAGTGCGTGTAATGCGTGTAATGTGCTCAGACAAACATGTGATCAGTGGGTTCAGCTTTACATTTTAACGCATAGTGCCATGAATCAGTATTTCCTTCCATTCCATTCTATTTCAACCCAGAGTTTAATACTACCACCATCAAACTTTACAGGTGGCACAGTGCCAATCAGGAACGAGTATTTTATTGCTGTGATATCAGTTTAATTAAGATGTACACTGATCAGCCATAACATTAAAACCACCTCCTTGTTTCTACACTCACTGTCCATTTTATCAGCTCCACTTACCATATAGAAGCATTTTGTAGTTCTACAATTACTGACTGTAGTCCATCTGTTTCTCTGCATGCTTTGTTAGTCCTCATGCTGTTCTTCAATGGTCAGGACCCCCACAGGACCACCACAGAGCAGGTATTATTTAGATGGTGGATCATTCTCAGCACTGCAGTGACACTGACATGGTGGTGGTGTGTTAGTGTGTGTTGTGCTGGAATGAGTGGATCAGACACAGCAGCACTGCTGGAGTTTTTAAGCACCTCACTGTCACTGCTGGACTAAGTATAGTCCACCAACCAAAAGTATCCAGCAAACAGCGCCTCGTGAGCAGCGTCCTGTGACCACTAAACAAGGTCTAGAAAATGACTCAAACAGCAGCAATAGATGAGCGATCGTCTCTGACTTTACATCTACAAGGTGGACCAACTAGGTAGGAGTGTCTGATAGAGTGGACAGTGAGTGGACACTGTTTAAAAACTCCAGCAGTGCTGCTCTGTCTGATCCACTCATACCAGCACAACACACACTAACACACCACCACCATTCAAGTGTCACTGCAGTGCTGAGAATCATCCACCACCTAAATAATACCTGCTCTGTGGGGGTCCTGTGGGGGTCCTGACCATTAAAGAACAGCATGAAAGGGGGCAAACAGAGCATGCAGAGAAACAGATGGACTACAGTCAGTAATTGTAGAACTACAAAGTGCTTCTATATGGTAAGTGGAGCTGATAAAATAGACGGTGAGTGTAGAAACCAGGAGGTGGTTTTAATGTTATGGCTGATCAGTATATATGTTAATAACAAAGCTGTATGTTTTTATATATATTTGTTTTATCAGGACAAGTCCAGGAGTACAGGGACAAATACAGCACAATAAAACTCAATTACTCTGATAATAAGATCAAAGACCTGATGAAGAAAGCAGCACTGAACATCCACAACAACAAGGAGAAACTTCTGAAAGAAATTAAAGAAATCGTTCAACAGAATAAGAAAAATAAAGCTTAAAAAAGCTTTAAAAAGGGAAAAAGGCTTCAATCAACGCCAGCATTTATAATAATACTGCATACAAATCACTTTTCTTTCTCAACACTAATCATTTAATGCATGATGTTAAAAGGATTTTCTAAAATGATGGAAAAGGTTCTGAAAGTTTAATACCTGTATTACTTTGGTGTTTCTTATGCCTGTTTGTTTCCCACAATGCACTTGTTCAGTTTGAATTTACAGCTAATGCTTTGTTAAGCTCAGAAATGATTGTGTTCTATAAGCGATGTACTGAAATTATAATTACTTTTTCACTTTCTTTGTTTGATCTCTCATGGATGTGGAACTTTTATTTCCACAAAATTTTAAAACTCTTAATTAAATAAATCATATGAAAACATGAATCTCCATCATCCATTATCTCCATCCAGAAACACGAATCCACCGCTGTTCCACTCTGCAAGGTGTTCCTCAGGGTTCTGTTCTTGGGCCACTACTTTTAATAATCAACATTTCACATTAGAACTTCCACTGCTGCACTTGTTCCACCCCATTCAGTGTAACCGACTAAACCCACTAAAACCTCACATTTAACTCAGATATAATAAACCAGATATCAAATTCAACTGATTGGTTCTAAAATGCAAGTACACCAATGCAATATTAATATTATTAATATTATTATCTACTATCAGACTACAGTAGACCCTTGACTCACGAACTTAATTGATTCTCAAGGGCTGTTCTTAAGTCAAAATGTTCGTTAGTTAAACCTATTTTTCCATAAGAAATAATGTAAATAGAATTAATCCGTGCCAGACCTCCCAAACCACCCCCTTACCTAACCTTTCTAATGTCTTAAATGGTCTTTTTTGTTATAAATACAAGTATATTTACCCTTAAATCTTAAATTATAGAATAGAAATTCCTGTAATAAACAATAATAAACAATACACAGTAGTACTGTACATAAAACACATACATCACATTTCAGTTCAGTACGTGTGCTGTATCATACACCATAATACATTTCCTTTTTTTATATAAAATGTATCTACCAGAAACAACAATAACTCTCATATTTCTCTATTATTTCCTTCTTTATTTCAGTAGTGTTGTATTTTGTAGGTGTAACTGCACGAAAGAAAGAATACTTTACTGAGCCGAGTTCCTTCTTCTCTCTCACTCACTGTCCCCTCTGTCTGATACACCGTGACACCTACTAGCAGGAGTAATTATACAACACAACAACGCTTTCTCTGCAGCTTCTTTTTGGCCATTTTAATATAGAATTTTACGAAATATAAAGAAAATACCAAAAAAAACACTGTCCGCTGTCCGAATGTTCGCTCAGTATATACAGTACAGGCCAAAAGTTTAGACACACCTTCTCATTCCTGTGGTTTTTCTTAATTTTTTTAAATTTTCTACATTGTAGATTAATACTAAAGACATCCAAACTATGAAGGAACACATATGGAATTATGTTAGTAAACAAAAAAGTGTTAAACAAACCAGCATATGTTTTATATTTTAGATTCTTCAAAGTAGCCATCTTTTGCTTTAATGACAGATTTGCACACTCTTTGAAATTTTCTCAACCAGCTTTATTAGGTTTCCACCTGGAACGGTTTTCAATGAATGTTTGTGCCTTGTCTAGAGTGAATTTTTGGAATTTGTTGCTTTTTTAATGTGTTTGAGACCATCAGTTGGGTTGTGCAGAGGTAGAGTTGGTAAAATATAAAACATATTCTGGTTTGTTTAACACTTTTTGGTTCACTACATAATTCTTCATAGTTTGGATGTCTTCAGTATTAATCTACAATGTAGAAAATAAAAATAATCAAGAAAAAACATTGAAGAGAAGGTGTGTCCAAACTTTTGGCTGGTGTGTCCAAACTTTTGGCCTGTACTGTATATATATATATATATATATATATATATATATATATATATATATATATATATATATATAGAAAGAGAGAGACGGTCGGAGTCAACTTGTTCGTGACGTCACGTATTTCGCGAAAAGATCGTTCATAACCCGAAATGTTCATGTTGTAAAGCGTTACTAAATCAAGGGTCGACTGTATCTAGATTCTTTACTGAACCTTCTCTGTCCCTAGCTGGTGGAAATTAAACCAATACTGCCCCTTGCATGTGGGAACTGAATCACCACTGCTCCTACCTGGTGAGAAACTGGACCAACACTGCCCCTAGCTGGTAAAAACTGAGCCACCACTGTCCCTTGCAGGTTGAACCTGAACCAGCACTTCCCCTAGCTGGTGGAAATAAAAAAATGCTGCCCCTAGCTGGTGAGTAACTGAACTCAAACTCAAACTCAAAAGAAGCTTTATTGGCATGACAAATAATGACATTCGTATTGCCAAAGCAAGTTACAGAGAAATATAAACAATAAAAATAAGAAAGAACAAAAATATACAGAACAGTTACATGTGCAAAAAATATAGAATAGAATAAAATATTAATAAAAACAGTGCAAAATAATAACAATAAAAAGTATAATATTTACAATAATGAGGTAGTAAAACAATCAGTTTGTGCGTGTGTGTGTGTGTGTGTGCGTGCGTGTGTGTGCGTGTGTGCGTGTGTGTGTGTATGAGACATGGTCACCCACTGTCCCTCACCTGGTGACAGGTGTGAGTATAGAGTGCTGCTAGTGTGCAGCTCTCTCTGTGCTCCCCCAGTAGGTGGGGCAGTTTGTCAGGGTCTGGGAGGGAGGTGAAGTTGGGGATGATGTTGTTAAATTTAGGGAAGAATTGGGAGCGGACGTGGTGGTACTTGGTACACCGGGTGAGGAAGTGCAGCTCCGTCTCTACTGTACTGAGAGAGCAGTGCTGGCACAACCTCTCCTTCCAGGGCAGCCAGGACCGGGTGTGTCGCCCCGTCTCCACGGCCAGGTCGTGTGCGCTCAGTCTGTACCTCGTCAGGGTGTTTCTTAATTTAGGGTCGGATACTGTGCTCAGATAATCTGCTGCACTGTAGTGTCTGTTTAGGGCCAAATAACAAATAACAATAAATAATAACAATAAATAACACTGCATTTTACTTTGAGTTTTAGTTTCAGTTTCCCAATAATTCAGATATTTAGTTCTGAGTTTTTGTGTCATTTGGTTTATTCTAATTGGGTTTGCAGATTTCTCCTGTTCCTGAGTCTTTATTGTGTTAGTGTGTGTTATTAGAGTGTCTGTGTGTGTTAGTGGTGTATCTGTGTGTGTTAGTGGTGTATCTGTGTGTGTTAGAGTGTTAGTGTGTGTTATTAGTGTGTCGGTGTGTGTTAGTGGTGTATCTGTGTGTGTTAGTGGTGTATCTGTGTGTGTTAGAGTGTTAGTGTGTGTTATTAGTGTGTCGGTGTGTGTTAGTGGTGTATTTGTGTGTGTTAGTGGTGTGTCGGTGTGTGTTAGTGGTGTATCTGTGTGTGTTAGTGGTGTATCTGTGTGTATTAGTGGTGTGTGGGTGCAGTGACTCAGGACCAGTTGGATGAGGGGACTGGTATGTTTGCTCAGCTCTTGGTGTTTCAGGGCTTTATAATGATAAGTTTGGGGGTCGCTCTCATTTAGATGGTTCCAGAAGTTGATTGCTCTTCTCTGTATGTTTATAATTAGAGGAAATCGACCTAATTCTGCCCTGCATGCATTGTTTGTGGTGTGTCTGTGCACCTTTAGGATGCTTTTACAGAACTCTGTGTGCAGGGTCTCTAATGGATGTTTGTCCCAATTATGGAATTGATGGTGTGTAAGCGAACCCCAAACTTCACTGCCATATAGAGCAATCGGTTCAATTATTGATTCAAAAATTTTAAGCCAGATTCGAATCGGAATTTCCACGAATGTTTGACGTTTATGGCGTCGGCGCCCTGCGAGCTTTTTCTCTCAGTTCATTTACTGCCGGGTTAAAGTTTCCTGTGGAACTGATGTTCAGTCCGAGGTAAGTATAATCTTTAGTGTGCTCAATTTCATGCTGTCCTAATTTAAATGTGTGTTTGGTTCCCTGAGATCTGGCTCTTTTCTGGAAGGTCATAATTTTGGTCTTTTTGAGGTTGACTGTCAGGGCCCAGGTCTGACAGTACTGCTGCAGCAGGTCCAGTTTGTGCTGGAGACCCTGAGCGCTGGGGGACAGCAGGACCAGATCATCTGCATACAGCAGGAGTTTAATCTCTGAGTCGTGTAGAGTGAGACCGGGCGTGGCTGAGTGCTCTAACATGGAGGCCAATTCATTAATATAGATGTTAAATAGAGTTGGACTTAAACAGCAGCCCTGTCTCACTCCACGCTCCTGAGAGATGAGATGTTTCTCTTACTGCCGATTCTTATTCCACACTGGTTTTCTGTGTACATGGATTTAATAAGATCAGATGTTTTACCCCCTACACCACTCTCTAACATTTTATAAAACAATCCTTCGTGCCAAATGGAATCAAAAGCTTTTTTTAAATCAATAAAACATGCAAATATTTTAGAGTTATTTTGAACTACATATATTTCGATCAGGGTGTGTAGGGTGTAAATATGATCGGTAGTGCAGTAATTTGGTAGAAAACCAATCTGACTTTTACTCAGGACGTTGTGTTGGGTAAGGAAGTGTAATAATCGTGAGTTAATTATACTACAGAATAACTTCCCCAGGTTACTGTTCACACAGATGCCCCGGTAATTATTAGGGTCGAATTTATCTCCACTTTTGTAGATGGGTGTTATGAGACCTTGATTCCAGATTTCAGGGAAGGAACCGACACTCAGAACCAGGTTAAAGACTTTTAACATCGCCAGGTGAAATTTGGAGCTGCTGTGTTTGATCATTTCATTCAGGATCCCGTCAGGTCCTGATGATTTCTTTGATTTTAGTTTTTTAATGTTGTCTTTAAGTTCCTGCTCAGTAATGAGAGAGTCTAGAGGATTCTGGTGGTTTTTAACAGCCCGTTCCAGTTCTTCTAATTTACTAATAATTTGATTTTGTTCAGGATTTGAATCTAATTCTACATTTTTAAAGAGTGATTGGAAATGGGTTGTCCAGATATCCCCATCCTGAATGGCCAATTCTTCCTGTTCTCTATGTTTTAATTTGTTCCAATTGTCCCAGAATTGATGTGTGTTGATTGATTGCTCAATAATTGTTAGTTGTTTTTGGGTGTACTGAGCTTTTTTGGTTCTGAGTGTACATTTATATTGTTTGAGGGTTTCACAGTAAAGAAGTCGTGTGTTACTGTTGTTTGGGTCTCTGTGTTTTTGGTTTGATATTTTACGGAGTTCTGTTCTTAACATTTGACAGTCTTTGTCGAACCAGCTGTCATCTTTTGTAGATTTAGGTTTTGATTTAGATTTAATTTTTAATTGAGCTTTATTTGCTGTATTTTTAAAGATCTGATTATTTTTAACTGCCTGATTTACTCCTTCTTTACTGTGAATGTACGCAGTGTCCAGAAAGTTGTCTAAGCTAATTTGGATTTCTGTGCTGCTAATTGCTTTCTGGAACTCCTCTGCGCTGTTCTCGGCCCATCTGTAGGATCTGGAGATGCTGTACAGCTTACTGGGCTGTGTGTGTGTGGTGGGGTTAGTTTCTGTCTTTTTGATGAACACAGTAATTTGGCTGTGATCAGACAGAGGGGTTAGAGGTTTAACAGTAAATGCACTGAGAGAGAAAGGGTCTAAATCTGTTATTGCATAGTCTACTGTACTATTACCAAGAGGTGAGCAGAACGTGTACCTTCCTAATGAGTCCCCTCGTGTTCTACCGTTGACGATGTACAGACCTAAAGTTCGGCAGAGCTGCAGAAGGTCTTTACCATTTTTGTTAATAACATGATCATAATTGTTTCTGTGGATTAGGGTCGAACTGGTATTAAGAATTTGGTTGTTATTGATGAATCTGTTTCCCTGTTCATTTATAATATCAGGTTGGGTTCCTGTTCTGGCGTTCAGGTCTCCACAGACGAGCACGTTTCCCTGGGCTTGGAAATGGCAGGTCTCTCTCTCCAGCTCTGAGAACATGTCTTCAGAGTAGTATGGAGATTCTGACGGAGGAATATAAATGGCACAGAGAAACAGATCCTTCTGTGATGATAGTATAATTTTGTTTATTTTCAGCCAAATGTGGTATTTTCCAATTTTCATGGTGTTTATTACCGTGTGTAGGTGTGATTTGTACCAGATTATAAGACCTCCTGAACCATCACTGCCCATAGCAGCTGGGAATAAAACCAACACTGCACATAGCTGGTGAGAAACTGAACCAACACTGTCCCTTGCCTATGGGAACTCAGCCATCACTGCCCCTATCTGGTGGGAATTTAACAATCATTGCCGTACACTGCCCCTAGTTTGTGAGAAACTGGACCACCACTGCTCCTAGCTGGTGGGAACTGAACAACTTGCACCACCACTGTCCCTAGGTGGTGGACATTAAACTAATACTGCAAACTAAACCATCACTGGGGGAACCTAAACTAACCTTGCTCCTAGCTGATTAATATTGAGATAAATAAGGGGGTAATTAATACCTTTGGCTGGAGAAGTCCAGTCCAGTCAAATGTATTTGTATAGAACTTTTTACAGTGGACATTGTCTCAAAGCAACTTTACACAATCCAGGACCGACAGACCAAAAAAAACCAGCAGTCAGTTACACTAGCTCACCACAGCTGCTGTTGTACAGTTGTACAGACACCATTGTCTAAAGAAGGGAAGATCAAGTTGGGATTCACCTCCTCTGAACTGCACCAGCAGTTTCTAGTCTGGTTGAGTTGATTGCTCTCGCGGTAAAGGAATACTGAGAGTACAGCGTTCATTGTGTTCATAGTGTTCATAGGTATTGGGCATGTAGCAGGGACGAGAGCACAGTATGAAACTGATAGTGTAAATTTACTGAATTGTGCATATTTTCTGTTTAGCCAGTTGGACTGAGGCCTTGAAAGCTGTTTGTGATGCCTGAATGGGTCCAATTCCTTCACTCAGCGCAGTATTTATTGCCCCTTCCTGCTCCTCTGAAGTCACCTGCAGAGCTCCAAACATGTTGGCCAACTTCATAATGTGTTCATCCTTCAACAGCCTCTTCTGTGCCTCGTGCCTTGATTCCTGCATCAGTTTCCAGTAGATCATCTGCCATTCAGTCTTAAAGACATGTGGTTTCTCTTTTTTGCACCGTTCAACTTTCTCCTTCAGGATCTGTTTCTGAATATCGCAGACGGCTTGCTCCACATCCTTATAGATGGGATCTGAGTAGTGCAT
The DNA here is from genome assembly GCF_030014385.1 of Trichomycterus rosablanca. NCBI lineage: Eukaryota > Metazoa > Chordata > Actinopteri > Siluriformes > Trichomycteridae > Trichomycterus > Trichomycterus rosablanca. The sequence goes on from NC_085989.1 coordinate 50,544,771, forward strand.
CCCTTCGTTATCATGGACCATCCTCTCTACCTTCCACATCAGTTCTTTGAACTGTTTGTAGCTCGGCGCTTTGTTGTTTAGGCAGTGGTAACGGTTTCCACACCGTGCTATTAACTCCCTGAGATTGGGGTCTCCATCATGAATGTACTGCTCGATGTTCTTCTCCAGATTGTCTTTGTAGGTGAACAGGATCATCGTGTACCTCTCAGCATCGAGAAAAGTCTTATTGATTTCCTCCACAGTGCTTCTCTCCTCCTCTGTGAATCGTGCCGCTAAACTGATCACTATGAGGAAGACGTGAGGTCCCGGCGAGGAGTACGTCAGACAGCCCATGATTTCCATGATCACGTCCACTTTCTTGAGCTTGGTATCAAAGATGCCCGGCGTGTCGATGACGGAGATTTCTTTTCCGCCCCGCTGGACTTGGTGAGAGCTGCACTCTCTGGTCTGTGAGGACGAGTTAGAGGCCGACTGGAACACGTTTCTTCCGAGTATCGTGTTTCCCGATGCGCTCTTCCCGACTCCGGTCTTTCCCAGAAGCACCAGTCTCAGCTGGGTTTCTTCAGCACTCCTCATCACGCTACTGCTTGCACCTGAAACTACAACAGAAGATTTTTTTGACATTCAGATCACTTGGAAAGTCTAGATCATGGTGTTTAATCTTTACTACAAAGGGTTGGTTGAGCAGATGCTTTTATCCAAAGCAACTTATGATTATGACTGAGTATAGTCTGAGCAATTGAGGGTTAAAGGCCTTTTTAGTGGGCCAAGAGTAGCAACTTGTGGGGCGGTGGTGGGGCAACCTTTTGAGTGCTACTCCAGTACCTTAATCACTGAGCTACTGCCACTGTTTAACCAATTGCTTATGGTCTTACTACTAAGCAAGTCAGTTCCTGCCGGTTGCCACACCAATCCTTTTTAGTTAAGATTGGACAACACTGGTCTTTAAAGCTTGAAGAAACCTTCTTCAATCCCTGGGTTAAATATGTATTTTTATTCTAATTTTTTTTGCAAACATCCCCCCTTTTGAAATCTGAACATGCTTTAGTGATGAGTGGTGAAATGTCTTTCTTTGACTTACATCCAATGTCTATTTGAATGCTGGATCTTCTCTGTAGAGCTATGAATGCATCTCCATTTCTGGTGATCATGAGATGAATTTTATTCAGTAGTTCAGTGACTTGGTTTGGCACTTTGTCGGTGTTGCTGAAGGCATGGATTCTGTTATCACAATCCTTAACAAGCTGCTGGAGCTCCATACCTCCTTCTCTTTCCACAAACTCTGCAACCGTCTCATTTTCCTCCATCTGATCCCCTCGTGTGAAGAGCGTGATGGTGTATGTCTGGATGTCTGGACCGAATAATCCTTTACTGAACTCCAGGATCTCCTCTTCATTCTGCAGATCTTCTCCGATAGGAAGCACGAGCAGTACAGCATGGAGACCAGACTGACAGAGAGACAGCAGTTTATCTTTCTCCTGGTTGAGCTGATCTTTAGTAAGATCTGGATTCAGCAGGTCTGGAGTATCGATCACACAAACCTTCCTTCCAGCAACATCACAGCTGTGTTCCTCACATGTTCTGGTCACTTTCTCTTTGTAGCGTCTTGGACTCTTGAAAACATTCTGTCCCAGTATTGTGTTTCCTGAGGAGCTTTTTCCAGATCCACATCTCCCTAACAGTAAGATCCTGGTGAGTTTTGTAGAAGCTGGAGGGTGGAATTGTAAACAAAAGAGTTAAACCATTTTAATTTTGATCGTAGTACTGTAAAATAATTGGCCCCTTTTATTAATGTAAAAGCAAAATACAGTTATCAAACAGTTTATTTAAAAAAGAACATGATTATTCAACATTACCTGGCCTTATGTAGAAAGGATGTACTTACGTATTTGAGATACAAAGGGAAAAAAAAAACACTGGTAACCAGAAAATTTCTTTTAATCATACAGGTACTCCACCACTTGATGGGGTCTGTTTCAATAACCCCATTGTAAGCTAAAAATATCATACAGTACTACGGTAGCCTAACCTAAGCCTCGACTACCCAGCCTAAAGTCTTGGAACGGTGATCAGTAATTTGTAACATTAAAGATTTAATGTACAGGAGCTTTGTGAATATTGGGGAAGCTTTATGTAACCTGTGTGCTGGTACTGTACCCCCCAATAACTGTCTTTGTATTTACGGAACACGTTTGCTCAGCCTGTTGAAGCTACTGAACGCAAGATACTCCAAACTTTTCTTTTCTCTTTGGTGTACCCCAAAAAACTCTCCAAAAACTACAATTGGTCCAGAACTCTGCTGCTCGGACTATCACTAGAACACCTTCCATCGAACACATCACTCCGGTTCTCAAGCGGCTTCATTGGCTTCCTGTCCAGTACCGCATACATTTTAAGACATTGTAATTTACATCTAAGGCTCTCCATGGCCTAGAACCACAATATTACACTGACTTTATCCAAATCTACACGCCCTCCTGTACGCTCAGATCTTCTTCTGCTTTTCAGCTTTCTATTCCCTCTATACGTCTGTCCACTGAGCTTTTAGTATCTCAGCCCCTTATCTTTGGAACTCTCTCCTGCTTGAATTTCGAACTATCGATTCCCTCTCCACCTTTAAATCCCACCTAAAGACTCACTTATTCAAACTAGCCTATAATTAATTCACTTGATTGTTCAGAGTTAATTGTATATGTCTTGTATTGTCTGTGTATTGTTGTTTTATTAAGGCGCCTATAAATGAAATGCATTGTTATTATTATTAATTTCGGAAGGAATTCAACATTCTAACTGGTCTAACTGCCACAGGGGTTTCACAATACCCTCATTATTAAACATCAAGCACTCAGGAAACACACTTTACAGTCATCTGTCATTCTTCAGGATGCTGATGATAATCTATTGAGTAGAGAGAATGAGGAAACACGTGACAAAAATATGAGGGCACATTTTGATTTTTTAACTTGCACGCAAGACCAGTCGTGACAAAGCACAGTTGTGTTCTTTCTTTGTGCATTTGACAGAACTATTACTGCTGTTGGTCGACCAAGCTGTGCCCATACATCTGTATGTGTTCATAAAACTCCAATACTGAAGACCCAGTCTCCCAACTAAATTAAATTAATTGTTGAGAAATGATTGAACTGATTAGCAGTTCTTTCCTGAAATTTGACACAAAGTGGTGAGCCACGACCTATTTCCAGTGGTGCTGTCAAGGGGAGGGGGGACACGGCCACCCTTATAAAATCGCTGGTCCCCACCCTCGGAGAATCGATTTCTGATATATTTCATTAGGTGCTGTCCATTTCAGTCAGTAATGTATATTTTTACAATAGTTCATGTAAAAATAATAGAAGCACTTTACAATCCTACAATTACTGACTGTAGTCCATCTGTTTCTCTGCATGCTTTGTTAACCCCCTTTCATGCTGTTCTTCAATGGTCAGGATGAGAATGATCCACCACCTAAATAATACCTGCTCTGTGGTGGACCTGTGGGGGTCCTGACCATTGAAGAACAGTATGAAAGGGGGCTAAAAAGCATGTGGAGAAACAGATGGACTACAGTCAGTAATTGTAGAACTACAAAGTGCTTCTATATGATAAGTGGAGCTGATAAAATGGACAGTGAGTGTAGAAACAAGGAGGTGGTTTTAATGTTATGGCTGATTGGTGTGGCCACTGCCTATTTCTGCTTGGAAAGCTGAGCCTTTGGTGGATTCTCTTTGATTCCTTCACCTGTTACCAACTTACCTTGATTACCTGATTACTTTATATTTTAACTATTTACTCTTTTATAGTGTTGCAGGCATCACACATAATTATTTTTACAAAATATAACCAAAGTGTTCAGCCTAAATATTAAAAGTCATTTCTTTGGATATTTATCAGTTAATAAAAGATCAAGAGAATTCACAAATCATGATGCAGAATGTCCCAACTTAAATATACACACAGCATATACTTAAGGGCACTTTTTCTAATATCAATACGTGATAAGTAACAGCTTCAGACTCACCTTGAGAAACGTCTGCCGTCGCCATGGCCTGCACCGAGAGCACAAACAACCCTAAACGCACCAATCCTGCTTTAAAACTTTACAACTACGTAAAAACACTTAGCTGTAGAGAATATCGGACTGGATCATCCACCATGACCAACTACAAAGAGGATTCATCCAAAATATGAGAAAGTATAGCTGGTAAACGTCTTCACAGGTAGATCTGCCACCGCCTGTGTCAGACTTTGTACCTCAGGTGACTCAGATTTAAGGCTGGGTGTTTAGTTCCTTTTATCTTGTAGGTTAACAATACCTGAAGTGATACAGTACAATACAGTACAAAGACTAACACTGCTGCACCTCCTGCTCCTCCTTTACAAAGCGAATATCAGAACAAAAAAAAAATCCTGTGTGGGCTTGATCATGACTGGTAAAGCTGGTCCAACCAGGTGAGTTCTAGTGGCTTGCTAACTTTTAACGTCAAACCAGCTTTTTATTGCTGTGCCATCTTCCCTAAGGCTGCTATTCAAGAAAGACAACAAGTCCACATGATCCAAGTGATGTGTTTTTTTTTTTTTTTTTGAGGTGCCGGTTTTGGAAGAACATGAAACTACCACTGTTCCATGTACTGAGACGGGCACAGAGTTTTTTTATTTATTAGGATTTTTATGTCATGTTTTGGTTACATTCATGACAGATTACTCATTACACAAGGTTCATCAGGTTACAAGTTTATATCAAACACAGTCATTGACAATTTATTATCTCCAATTCACCTCACTTGCACGTCTTTGGACTTTTCACTCATACCAGCACAACACACACTAACACACCACCACCATGTCAGTGTCACTGCAGTGCTGAGAATCATCCACCACTTAAATAATACCTGCTCTGTGGGGGTCCTGACAATTGAAGAACAGGGTGAAAGGGGGCTAACAAAGCATGTAGAGAAACAGATGGACTACAGTCAGTAATTGTAGAACTATATCTATATGGTAAGTGGAGCTGATAAAATGGACAGTGAGTGTAGAAACAATGAGGTGGATTCATCAATTCACAAGGTTATATCAAACACAGTCATGGACAATTTAGTATCTCCAATTCACCTCACTTGCACGTCTTTGGACTGTGGGAAGAAACCCACACAGACACAGGGAGAACATGCAAACTCCACACAGAAAGGACCCAGACCTGGGGATCGAACCCAGGACCTTCTTGCTGTGAGGTGACAGTGCTACACACTTAGCCACAGAAATGGGCACAGAGAAGTCAGCATATACAGTAATGAGGAATTATAAGGCTGTGATACAAAGCTACATGACGTTAAACCTGACCATGAGCTTGGTAAGATCCTTTCTGTCTGTGGGGATTTGTGCACATTCAGTCTCACAATCAAGGTTTCAATCAATCCCAGAGGTTTGGTGGGGTTGAGGTCAGGAGGTTCTGGTCAAATCAAGTGGCCGAGAAACTCCAAATACAAAATAGACTATCGGAATGAACCCAAAGACGCACAGACATGGGGAGAACATGCAAACTCCACACAGAAAGAACCCGGACCTGGGGCACCTGGGGATCGAACTACCCACTTAGCTACCGAAATGGGCACAGAGAAGTCAGCAGATAAAGTAATAAAGATTTATGAGATGGTGATACAAGGCTACATGATGTTATAGAACTTCCCGCATCCACATTCATTGTTTGAGGTGCTGTCTGTATATTTTTGACCCTGCGGATTTACAAACACCTACAAACTTTTTAAAGGGCTTAACTTATGTTTCTGTCATTCAGTTAGAGAAAAAAAATTCAAGACTACAGTAGCTATACATGCAGTTTATGTAAACTTTAGCTTTTTACTATGTGAACACCTGACCATGAGCTTGGTGGACATCCTTTCTGTCTGTGGGGATTTGTGCACATCCAGAGGTTTGCTGGGTTGAGGTCAGGAGGTTTTGGTCAAATCAAGTGAGAGCGAGAAACTCCAAATACAAAATAGACTATTGGAATGAACCCGGAGACGAACAAAGACTTTAATAAACAGAAGTTACATTACAGTTCCATTAAAAAAGACGGACAGATAAAAGAATAAAAAAAGAAATAAAAGAGAATTAAAAGATATATGAGAGAGTATGAATCAGTATTTTACCTGTACACCCCTCATCCATCCCACCCCCATACGTCCTGCCCTGGTTACACCATCCCCCCTTCCTTTATTTAAGACATTCATCTCTACATTATATGTACATTTATATATACAACTAGTTGTGTGTGTGTGTGTGTTGAAATAGAAAATATCCTGATGGTGGACAAAATATTAGAAACAGCCCATATATTGAACACAGGTGACGAAGGGTAAAGCGGTGCATCATTTGCCTCTGTGTTGGTCTCGGAATAGCATTCACCAAGGGACCTTACAGTCTGCACTCTGCCAGATGTTTAAGACACATACAGTGAATTCCACTAGCCTACGACTGCTGGACTCCAGGGTTCGAATCCCCAGCGATGCTATCTCGCCTAGCTGGCAGGGCCGGGGAGTGATCTAACACGCCGCCCAGTGATTCTGGGAAAGACTGACCCTCGCCAACCCTGACCAGGATCATACAGTGGTAAACACAATGTTCATCATGCCACTATTGAGGAGAGAGTTTGCACCATAGGGTGCACCTGGTCCGGTAAACCATATTCTATTTGTTGAGACAGCAAGTAAAGCAGATGATAGATCAATGCAGATGTAGCAAATCTGGTCTCATTACATCTGTTCCTCGTTGCTCAGGGGTCCAGGTTTTGCCTCCGGCGTTTCCACGTATTTCAGTTTTGTGAAGCACATGCTGTACACTGCCGGCTGAGACTGGGTCACAGAGGTGCCTGATCAGTTTCAGGCTATTTATTAAGGAGCCCTGTAAAGCACCTTGTGTTTTTGTTAGTGAGCCTCCACTCGCACCCACTGTTCCATCCACCAGCTCTTCCTGTTGGAACTCGGTTGGTTGCCTCGTGCTGTTTGAAACTGCTCTCGTTTATTAAGTGTTTCCGTTATTTTGTCCACCATCTGAATATGTACGGTTGTTCCTTACACCGTGTTCCCAGCGGTGTGTGTGTGTGTTGTGTGTGTGTGTTTATGAGGCAGCGATGGCGTGCAGTGTGTGTATGTCGCCCACTCTCTGCAGGGTGAGTTTGGCGTGGGCCAGCAGGTGTGTACGGTGCAGGGGGAGGGGCAGGTGACGGCACACCAGCATGATGGCATGAGCGCGCTCACGCTCGCCTGGAACGCACACTCCATCTGTGGAACGAACACACACACACACACACACACACACACACACACACACACAGGTGAATGTTTCTGAAAACAAAATGGCTCAAAAATACTCAGACAGCAAAGATCAATCTACTTTTGATTGACTACAGCAGCTGACTTCTCTGTGCCCATATAAACAATGCTAGTCTGACTGCACCCATTACAAATGACATGGTAGTGTGGCCTGTTGCCAAGGAAATTGGTTTAAATGGTCAGCAATATTCTAAGGTGTGTGTGCAGGTGTGTGTGTGTGTGTGTACAGGTGTGTGTGTATACCTTTATATGAGTGTGTGCGTCTGCGCAGGCTGTGTTCCAGTAGCTGGTGTGTACAAGTGTGTGTGTGTGTGTGTGTGTGCAGGTGTGTGTACAGGTGTGTGTGTGTACAGGTGTGAGTGTACCTTTATATGAGTGTGTGCGTCTGCGCAGGCTGTGTTCCAGTAGCTGGTGTGTACGGGTGTGTGTGTGTGTGTGTGTGTGCAGGTGTGTGTACAGGTGTGTGTGCAGGTGTGTGTACCTTTATATGAGTGTGTGCGTCTGCGCAGGCTGTGTTCCAGTAGCTGGTGTGTACAAGTGTGTGTGTACAGGTGTGTGTGTGTACAGGTGTGTGTGTACCTTTATATGAGTGTGTGCGTCTGCGCAGGCTGTGTTCCAGTAGCTGGTGTGTACGGGTGTGTGTGTGTGTGTGTGTGCAGGTGTGTGTACAGGTGTGTGTGCAGGTGTGTGTACCTTTATATGAGTGTGTGCATCTGCGCAGGCTGTGTTCCAGTAGCTGGTGTGTACAAGTGTGTGTGTGTACAGGTGTGTGTGTACCTTTATATGAGTGTGTGCGTCTGCGCAGGCTGTGTTCCAGTAGCTGGTGTGTACAAGTGTGTGTGTGTGTGTGTGTGTGCAGGTGTGTGTACAGGTGTGTGTACAGGTGTGTGTACCTTTATATGAGTGTGTGCGTCTGTGCAGGCTGTGTTCCAGTAGCTGGTGTGTGCAGGTGTGTGTGTACAGGTGTGTGTGTGTACCTTTATATGAGTGTGTGCGTCTGCGCAGGCTGTGTTCCAGTAGCTGGTGTGTGCAGGTGTGTGTACAGGTGTGTGTGTGTACAAGTGTGTGTGTATACCTTTATATGAGTGTGTGCGTCTGCGCAGGCTGTGTTCCAGTAGCTGGTGTGTATGGGTGTGTGTGCAGGTGTGTGTACAGGTGTGTGTGTACAGGTGTGTGTACCTTTATATGAGTGTGTGCATCTGCGCAGGCTGTGTTCCAGTAGCTGGTGTGTACGGGTGTGTGTGTGTACAGGTGTGTGTGTGTACCTTTATATGAGTGTGTGCGTCTGCGCAGGCTGTGTTCCAGTAGCTGGTGTGTACGGGTGTGTGTGTGTACAGGTGTGTGTGTGTACCTTTATATGAATGTGTGCGTCTGTGCAGGCTGTGTTCCAGTAGCTGGTGTGTATGGGTGTGTGTACAGGTGTGTGTGTACAGGTGTGTGTACCTTTATATGAGTGTGTGCATCTGCGCAGGCTGTGTTCCAGTAGCTGGTGTGTACGGGTGTGTGTGTGTACAGGTGTGTGTGTGTACCTTTATATGAGTGTGTGCGTCTGCGCAGGCTGTGTTCCAGTAGCTGGTGTGTACGGGTGTGTGTGTGTACAGGTGTGTGTGTGTACCTTTATATGAATGTGTGCGTCTGTGCAGGCTGTGTTCCAGTAGCTGGTGTGTATGGGTGTGTGTGCAGGTGTGTGTACAGGTGTGTGTGTGTACAGGTGTGTGTACCTTTATATGAGTGTGTGCGTCTGCGCAGGCTGTGTTCCAGTAGCTGGTGTGTACGGGTGTGTGTGTGTGCGCAGGTGTGTGTACCTTTACAGTGCCTTGCAAAAGTATTCAGCCCCCTTGAACTTTTCAACCTTTTGCCACATTTCAGGCTTTAAACATAAAGATATGAAATTGTAATTTTTTGTGAAGAATCAACAACAAGCGGGACACAATCGTGAAGTGGAACGAAATTTATTGGATATTTTAAACTGAAAAGTGGGGCGTGCAATATTATTCAGCCCCCTTGCGTTAATACTTTGTAGCGCCACCTTTTGCTGCGATTACAGCTGCAAGTCGCTTGGGGTATGTCTCTATTAGTTTTGCACATCGAGAGACAGAAATTTTTGCCCATTCTTCCTTGCAAAACAGCTCGAGCTCAGTGAGGTTGGATGGAGAGCGTTTGTGAACAGCAGTTTTCAGCTCTTTCCACAGATTCTCGATGGGATTCAGGTCTGGACTTTGACTTGGCCATTCTAACACCTGGATACGTTTATTTGTGAACCATTCCATTGTAGATTTTGCTTTATGTTTTGGATCATTGTCTTGTTGGAAGATAAATCTCCGTCCCAGTCTCAGGTCTTTTGCAGACTGCAACAGGTTTTCTTCCAGAATGGTCCTGTATTTGGCTCCATCCATCTTCCCATCAATTTTAACCATCTTCCCTGTCCCTGCTGAAGAAAAGCAGGCCCAAACCATGATGCTGCCACCACCATGTTTGACAGTGGGGATGGTGTGTTCAGGGTGATGAGCTGTGTTGCTTTTACGCCAAACATAACGTTTTGCATTGTGGCCAAAAAGTTTGATTTTGGTTTCATCTGACCAGAGCACCTTCTTCCACATGCTTGGTGTGTCTCCCAGGTGACTTCTTATGGATATCTTTGAGAAATGGCTTTCTTCTTGCCACTCTTTCATAAAGGCCAGATTTGTGCAGTGTACGACTGATTGTGTCCTATGGACAGAGTCTCCCACCTCAGCTGTAGATCTCTGCAGTTCATTCAGAGTGATCATGGGCCTCTTGGCTGCATCTCTGATCAGTCTTCTCCTTGTTTGAGCTGAAAGTTTAGAGGGACGGCCGGGTCTTGGTAGATTTGCAGTGGTCTGATACTCCTTCCATTTCAATATGATCGCTTGCACAGTGCTCCTTGAGATGTTTAAAGCTTGGGAAATCTTTTTGTATCCAAATCCGGCTTTAAACTTCTCCACAACAGTATCTCGGACCTGCCTGGTGTGTTCCTTGGTCTTCATGATGCTCTCTGCGCTTTAAACAGAACTCTGAGACTATCACAGAGCAGGTGCATTTATACGGAGACTTGATTACACACAGGTGGATTCTATTTATCACCATCAGTCATTTAGGTCAACATTGGATCATTCAGAGATCCTCACTGAACTTCTGGAGTGAGTTTGCTGCACTGAAAGTAAAGGGGCTGAATAATATTGCACGCCCCACTTTTCAGGTTTTTATTTCTAAAAAAAGTTTAAAATATCCAATAAATTTCGTTCCACTTCACGATTGTGTCGCACTTGTTGTTGATTCTTCACAAAAAATTAAAATTTCATATCGTTATGTTTGAAGCCTGAAATGTGGCAAAAGGTTGAAAAGTTCAAGGGGGCTGAATACTTTTGCAAGGCACTGTATATGAGTGTGTGCGTCTGCGCAGGCTGTGTTCCAGTAGCTGGTGTGTACGGGTGTGTGTGTGTGTACAGGTCTGTGTACAGGTGTGTGTACCTTTATACGAGTGTGTGTGTGTACAGGTGTGTGTACCTTTATATGAGTGTGTGCGTCTGCGCAGGCTGTGTTCCAGTAGCTGGTGTGTACAGATGTGTGTGCAGGTGTGTGTACAGGTGTGTGTGTGTACAAGTGTGTGTGTATACCTTTATATGAGTGTGTGCGTCTGTGCAGGCTGTGTTCCAGTAGCTGGTGTGTACAGATGTGTGTGCAGGTGTTTGTACAGGTGTGTGAGAAGGTTTAAGCAGGTGTGTGTACAGGTGTGTGTGTGTACCTTTATATGAGTGTGTGCGTCTGCGCAGGCTGTGTTCCAGTAGCTGGTGTGTACAGATGTGTGTGCAGGTGTGTGTACAGGTGTGTGTGTGTACAAGTGTGTGTGTATACCTTTATATGAGTGTGTGCGTCTGTGCAGGCTGTGTTCCAGTAGCTGGTGTGTACAGATGTGTGTGCAGGTGTGTGTACAGGTGTGTGTGTGTACAAGTGTGTGTGTATACCTTTATATGAGTGTGTGCGTCTGTGCAGGCTGTGTTCCAGTAGCTGTTGTGTACGGGTGTGTGTACAGGTGTGTGTGTGTGTACAGGTGTGTGTGTGTACCTTTATATGAGTGTGTGCGTCTGTGCAGGCTGTGTTCCAGTAGCTGGTGTGTACAGATGTGTGTGCAGGTGTGTGTACAGGTGTGTGTGTGTACAAGTGTGTGTGTATACCTTTATATGAGTGTGTGCGTCTGTGCAGGCTGTGTTCCAGTAGCTGTTGTGTACGGGTGTGTGTACAGGTGTGTGTGTGTGTACAGGTGTGTGTGTGTACCTTTATATGAGTGTGTGCGTCTGCGCAGGCTGTGTTCCAGTAGCTGGTGTGTACGAGTGTGTGTGTGTACAGGTGTGTGTGTACCTTTATATGAGTGTGAGTGTGTGTGTGCAGGTGTGTATACCTTTATATGAGTGTGAGCGTCTGCGCAGGCTGTGTTCCAGTAGCTGGTGTGTACGGGTGGGACTGGCGCCCGCCATCAGTCTCACTGTGGTCTCGTGTAGAAACACCTACAGACAGAAACACACAACATGCCGGTCAGAGGTTAAACGAGAGGTTAAAGGTCACAGGTTTGTGCGTGGCAGGTGTGTGTGTGTGCTGGGTTCTGACCTTGTGCTGGGCCTGTGCGTTCCCCTGTCCCAGTTTACGCAGAGAACTCAGGTCTCTCTGGAATCCAGCCAGCTGGGGTGAGGGGGCGGGTCCTGGCTCTCCATTAGCCACGGAGCCGCGCTGCCATAGGCTGGTCCTCAAGGTCAGCAGGAGGTCACACACCAGAAGCTCCGCCCCCTGAAGATAAAGTAATCCAGGTGAGAATGTAGTGTGTGCAGTAATGTACAGGAATGTGTGTGTGTGTGTGTGTGTACCTTATGCAGCCAGGTGTGCGTGGGTGTGTGTGTGATGCTGTTGTGCAGGTAAGCGCTGGCTCGGTTGCAGTGTGTGAGGCAGCTCAGCGTGTCCTCGCCCTTCTGTGGACACACACTCATCTGTACGGCTTTACACAGGGCCAGCACGGCCTTCGGCAACGGGTGGCTAACACACACACACACACACACACAAACAGTTACAACACAATACACACAATACTATATGAATACACACACTTGTAATCACACACACTCACTCAAGAGAGTGCAGCGCTCGCGGCATTCGCTCTGCCTCCGCCAGCAGTGACCTCACAGCGGGTTCTTCACGCTGCAGCCAATGAACAGCAGCCTTCAGGACCGACGCCCACCAGCGACACACCGGATCCGACACTGAGGGCATGAGCGGAAGAAAGCAGAGCACACTTTCACCACAACACCCAGACTCCTGCAGTCTAGGGCACTAAACAAAAAAGCTTTAGGAAGGTATCGATTCTCTAAATGAGCTCGGAACATTACAGGATGACAGAGTGATGCTTTTAATGGGTGAGTCCTGTTACTTTAAGTGTGTGCTGTTCCTGTTGTAATCAGACCGACGTGCTAATAAGGGACACATCAGAGTAACATCACGTCTAATTTAACAAATTCAACCTGATGTTGTTTCCGTCGTCCTTGATTTGTTTTCTTCTTCACTTCTTCAGAATGAGGAGCTGGAAATCAGGTACAGAAATCAAGCATGTAAAATGGAACGAACCTGAGGTGGAGTTCTGATTGGCCGGAGCTGGGAAAGGTGGAGTCTGAGAGGTGGAGTCATCAGTACAGCTGTTCAGCAGCTGCAGAAACTCCAGAACCCCACTGAATTCTCTAGAGGGGGAGAGAGGGAGAGAGAGAGAAATGTAGAGGTGAGTGTTGCAGACCACAAACTCCAAATATAAATGTGTGTTTATATTGACAGATTCCCATAGAAAACATTGAATATCTTTTCTCTGTACTTGATTTCACAGATCGAACATTCTTGTATTTGTAATTCATTTTAAACATCCTAATTCCACTTTTTCCCCTTTTGGTCAAATCCAGTTCCCTGGTTCTATCTTCTCAACTGTGGCGGACCCCGGTCCTGACCGAGGAGGACCTTACACATCCCCTCTGACCGTGCCTTTGATCAGCCAGCAGAGGCTGCTATTGCAGCTGTAATTAGGAACCCATTCAACCTTCCCACCCTCCGACACAGCCAATTGGATTACGATTGTTATTATTGCATTTTACATTTTCTGAAAATGAGGTTTGTGTATGTGTTTGTATATGAGCATGCTAATGAGTGAGTAGCTGTATACATGTGTGTGTGTGTGTGTGTGCATATGTATAAGAGTGCGTAGTTATAGGTGTGTGTGTGTGTGTGTGTGTGTAATTGTGTATGTATGTATATGTGCATGTGTATAGTTTTAGGTGTGTGTGTTTATGAGTGTGTATGCACGTGTGTTAATGAGTAAGCATGTTTGAATGTTTGTGTGAGTGTGTAGTTGTGTATTTATATAAGGGTGCATATATATGTGTGTGAATGAGTAAGCATATATGTACGTATGTGTGAGTGTGTGTGCAAATTAACATGTGTGTGTACCTGGTTGTTTATATGAGTGTGTGTGTGTGTGTGTGTGTGTGTGTGTGTGTACCCGCTGTCCTTCTTGTGCTCTCTGGTCTTTGGATCAGTGTGTGGTTGAATGAGAGTGTGTGTAGTTGTAGATGTGTGTGTGTATGTGTATGTATGTATGTGTGTGTGTGTGTGTGTGTGTGTGTGTGTGTACCCGCTGTCCTTCTTGTGCTCTCTGGATCAGTGTGAGGTTGGATGAGAGTGTGTAGTTGTAGATGTGTGTGTGTGTGTGTGTGTGTGTGTGTGTACCCCAAATATACACTCATTTTAAATTTGATGCCTGCAACACGTCCCAAAACAGTTGGGACAGGGGCATGTTTACCACTGTGTTACATCACTTTTCCTTTTAACAACACTCAGTAAGCGTTTGGGAACTGAGGACACTGATTGTAGGTGGAATTCTTTCCCATTCTTGCTTGATGTACAACTTCAGTTGCTCAACAGTCCGGGGTCTCCGTTGTCGTATTTTGCGCTTCATAATGCGCCACACATTTTCAATGGGAGACAGGTCTGGACTGCAGGCAGGCCAGTCTAGTACCAGCACTCTTTTACTACGAAGCCACGCTGTTGTAACACGTGCAGAAGGTGGCTTGGCATTGTCTTGCTGAAATAAGCAGGGACGTCCCTGAAAAAGACGTTGCTTGGATGGCAGCATATGTTGCTCCAAAACCTGTTTGTACCTTTCAGCATTAATGGTGCCTTCACAGATGTGCAAGTTACCCATGCCATGGGCACTAACACACCGCCGTACAATCAGAGATGCTGGCTTTTGAACTTAGCGCTGATAACAATCCGGACAGTCCTTTTCCTCTTTGGCCCGGAGGACACGACGTCCATGATTTCCAAAAACAATTTGAAATGTGGACTCGTCAGACCACAGGACACTTTTCCACTTTCCGTCAGTCCATCTCAGATGAGCTCGGGCACAGAGAAGCCGGCGGTGTTTCTGGGTGTTGTTGATAGATGGCTTTCGCTTTGCATGGTAGAGTTTTAACTTGCACTTGTAGATGGAGCGACGAACTGTGTTCACTGACGATGGTTTTCTGAAGTGTTCCTGAGCCCATGTGGTAATATCCATTACAGAATGATGTGGGTTTTTAATGCAGTGCCGCCTGAAGGTCACGGGCATTCAATGTTGGTTTTCGGCCTTGCCGCTTACTTGCACAGATTTCTCCAGATTCTCTGAATCTTTTGATGATATTATGGACTGTAGATGATGAAATCCCTAAATTCCTTGCAATTGCACGTTGAGAAACGTTGTTCTTAAACTGTTGGACTATTTGCTCACGCAGTTGTTCACAAAGTCGTGAACCCTGCTTGTGAACGACTGAGCCTTTCGTTGATGCTCCCTTTATACCCAATCATGACATTTACCTGTTTCCAATTAACCAGTTCACCTGTGGAATGTTCCAAACTGGTGTTTTTTGAGCATTCCTCAACTTTCCCAGTCTTTTGTTGCCCGTCCCAACTTTTTCAAAATGAATATTTGCAAAAAAACAATAAAGTTTATCCGTTTGAACATTAAATATCTTGTCTTTGTAGTGTATTCAATTGAATATGGGTTGAAAAGGATTTGCAAATCATCGTATTCTGTTTTTATTTATGTTTTACACAACGTCCCAACTTCATTGGAATTGGGGTTGTAGTTGTAGATGTGTGTGTGTGTGTAGTTGGTGTGTGTGTGTGTGTGTACCCGCTGTCCTTCTTGTGGTCTCTGGTCTCTGGATCAGTGTGTGGTTGGAGGAGAGTGTGTACCGCTCTCTCTAGCAGCTTCTCACAGAAACGCCGGTGTAGCTGAGCAACAGGATCAACTGCACACACACACACACACACACACACACACACACACACACACACACACACACACACACACACAATAATAATTACTCATCCTGCACTGTAAGACAGCTGGGCAGGTAGCAGCCGAATGGAATCCTTCTCCCCTCTCACTGCAAGTTAAATATGTACATTATAGAGTTTGTGTGTGTGTGTGTGTGTGTGTGTGTGTGTGTGTGTACCTGGGTCTCTCTCGGACGTGAACGCTCCTTCGCCTTCGGGCTTTACCGACCAATCACAGCTCAGGAAGAACTGTCTAGCCAGCGGGGTGAAGAGCCAGCGCAGACTGTCGGGTGCTTTAGCGTCTGGATATGAGCTCTCGGCACAGCTCAGCATGTAGGACTACACCGGAACACAGAGGAGCGTACAAGCCATCAGGGAACGTCTCAAAAACTGGTTGTGTACTAATGCGTCAGGTACTTTAGACAGTATGATGTGGATTGGGACACAGCCAGCAATGCTGGAAGCTAATAATTGACCACACATGTTTAAAATGGACATTAGAGAGAGTGTGTGTGTGTGTGTGTGTGTGTGTGTGTGTGTGTGTGTGTGTTACTTACAGCTAGGAAGCTGAGTTGCCTTGCCAGTGCAGTTCTGCGAAGCGCGATGGCGGTGGTGATGTAGATCTGAGCATGCTCAGTAGGTGCCATCTTCCCTCCTGCACTCTCGCTCAGATTGACAGCGTTCAGACAGACACACACCGCCCACATGGCACCGCGCCCCGACGCCTTACCTACACACACACACACACACACACACACACACACGGTATATATTCAGCCCTCGGTCATAGTTAAAATAAGGGTAACACTCAGGGGGGCGAATACTTTCTTCTAATTACCCGTGAGCTGCAGCTGGCCCAGTTGATGGTAGACCAGAGCTGCGTCCCTGGAGCTGATCTGAGACTCCTCCCCTCCGTGCCTGCCACCAATCAGGCGCACCAGCCAGCCCAGGGGGGTGGGCCGATGCAGACAGTAGCGAATCAGGTTCCAGGAGAGGGAGCAGGCCAGGTCGAAGCCGGAGGAGGGCAGAGCTCGGGACAGGACGGACAGACAGGTCTCCAGACTGCTCACCGCCGCGGCGTAATCACCCTGAGAGACACAGACATTTATCATCAAGATCCTGAAATTTGCTGTAAAATTCAAACTTTACGGTTTGTGTTTAGCGATTTAACGCTTTTAATTCACGTAGTGGTCAGGTGCCTCACATTTACTGGGTAATTTATACTATGAGGCATCCTAGCAATCCTACGGCAATTCAGTTAGCACTGGCTTAGACAAAATGTCCAAGATGTCAAAGTCTAAAGCAGCTAAGAACACTCAGGGAACCACAAACTCCTAACCAATTCTGTGGAAGTGTTCTGCACTTATGGTGAACGTTGTTTACACTGCACACACCTGTAATTTCCGGTCACGTCCCAAACCACACACTATATGTCTGTTCGAAAACCTAGAGACCCGCCCTGCTCCCTATTCCCTACCTGCTCAGCTGCCTCAGTAGAGAGGATTCTAATAAGACATGAAACTTATAAGGCAGATTATTTAGACACACTACTTAGACAGAGATTTCGGCGATTACGTCACCGCAGTTTTAGCTTACTGGGCTAACACAGTTAGCCTCGGGACGTTCAACTCGCTAGCACGCCAGCTAACGTCTCCCTCCGTGTACCGAAAACGGTTAAACTGTCCCTGATGAGCCTGAATTTACAAATAAACGACACTTGTGCACCTTTATACAGATTAACCATCAATGAGAATTTATTTACATTTGACAAGAACTCTGTTGGTTGCTCCGTATTATATTCATCCCCCGTGTTTGTAGTTTTTTTGTGAGAAAAATCGTGCTGCACTGAATGCTGGGATTGCCTTCAGCGCCGAGGAGGCATCGGACGCTCCCTCGTTATTCAGTCAGATCATCACTCAGAATTAAGGTGCCTCAGTAGGAGCATTTTAAGGGATCTAAGAATTAAGACACGCCCCCTTCTCAGGAGTGTAGGATGATGTAAAACGCGTCTATGCAGACAGCTCACTAGGTTTTCGGACAGACCCTACATGCTCCATTTTAATACTATTTATAGTATAGTATAGTATCACATAATATTGGCTGGAAAATTCTGAACCTGGCAACCCTGTAGTGATGTAAACCAGGCGAGGTAAATAACGCCAGCGCCCTCTGCTGTTTAAAGTGCTGTTTAAATCTATTCATTATACATGTAAAGCGGTTTGAATCGTTACACATGTGAATCGATTGTTAACTGTCTTGTGGTGCATCGTTACATCCCTAATATTTACACAAACTATGTAGTGCATTAAGTTTGTGGTTCAGAAAGCCAAAATCCCTGACACATTTCTCCACACTCTGTGTACAGCCAATCAGGCTTTATGTAAAGTGTTATACTGATTAGCGACCACTCGCCTAAAACCTACTGAGCTGCAGAACCTTGCAGTGCTTCACCTACATAGACCATGTGACTAATTCACCAAAAAAAACCAAAATGTCTTTTTACCCTCTGCAGCTGCAGGTCAGCTTGTTTTCGGTGCCTCCAGAACAGGACGGAGGTGGGCGAGTGGAGGCGCGTGACCGGTTCCCATAGATACAGGATCCGTACACAGCCCCAAACCACGCCCACTGCGCTCAACACCCACACCACCACCCAGGGCAACACACACCACAGCCACGCTCCTGCACAGAGAAACACAAGATTAGAAGAGAATCAACTCATATCAGTTCATACCGGTGTGTGTGTGTGTGTGTGTGTGTGTGTGTGTGTGTGTGTGTGTGTGTGACGTACCGAAGCTCTGCGTCTGTGCAGGCAGCCAGACCAGTGAGCGAGTGGGAAGGTGCGCTTCTCCTCCAGCCCACGAGGAGGCGCTGTATTGATCGGAGCCCACGAGAGAAGGCAGAGGGTTCAGAGACACACACAGGAAGGTGAGAGCACACAGCAGCACCCTGGACCGATCCATCACACCCACCGAGGAGGGGGGTGAGTTGGGCTCACTCTTCACCTAAACACAGGGGAGAGAGAGAACAGGTCCACGTTTATCTTCTGCCAGGTAGGACTAGCACTCGCTCTCCCACACAAATTAAGTGAAAAACACCATTACTACTTTACTGACTATAAGTGTTGTGTACTGATCTGGAAACATGGAAGAAACAGAACAGTGTGTGTGTGTGTGTGTGTGTGTGTGTGTGTGTGTGTGTGTGTGTGTGTGTGTGTGTGTGTACCGGCTCTATCAGCGGACTGTTGGGTTCCGAATCGATACTGAACTGAGGAGAAGCAGAACCGGAGTCGGACGCTGGAGGAGTCATAACGTTCACGTCATCCACCACACACACCGACTCTACAGAGAGAGAGAGAGAGAGAGACAGACGTGCTGAATTAGTACAAGTGTGAATGTGTGTATGTATATATGAGTGTGTTGGTATGTATATATGTATGAATGTGTGTGTGTGTATGTATGTATGTACAGGTGCTGCTCATAAAATTAGAATATCATGAAAAAGTTTATTTATTTCAGTAATTCCATTCAAAAAGTGAAACTTGTATATTATATTCATTCATTACACACAGACTGATATATTTCAAATGTTTATTTCTTTTAATGTTGATGGTTATAACTGACAACTAATGAAAACCCCAAATTCAGTATCTCAGAAAATTAGAATATTACTTAAGACCAATACAAAAAAAGGATTTTTAGAAATGTTGGCCAACTTAAAAGTATGAACATGAGAAGTATGAGCATGTACAGCACTCAATACTTAGTTGGGGCTCCTTTTGCCTGGATTACTGCAGCAATGAGGCGTGGCATGGAGTCCATCAGTCTGTGGCACTGCTCAGGTGTTATGAGAGCCCAGGTTGCTCTGATGGTGGCCTTCAGCTCTTCTGAATTGTTAGGTTTGGCGTATCGCATCTTCCTCTTCACAATACCCCATAGATTTTTTATGGGGTTAAGGTCAGGCGAGTTTGCTGGCCAATTAAGAACAGGGATACCATGGTCCTTAAACCAGGTACTGGTAGCTTTGGCATCGTGTGCAGGTGCCAAGTCCTGTTGGAAAATGAAATCTGCATCTCCATAAAGTTGGTGAGCAGCAGGAAGCATGAAGTGCTCTAAAACTTCCTGGTATACGGCTGCGTCGACCTTGGACCTCAGAAAACACAGTAGACCAACACCAGCAGATGACATGGCACTCCAAACCATCACTGACTGTGGAAACTTTACACTGGACCTCAAGCAACGTGGATTCTGTGCCTCTCCTCTCTTCCTCCAGACTCTGGGACCTTGATTTCCAAAGGTAATGCAAAATTTACTTTCATCAGAGAACATTACTTTGGACCACTCAGCAGTCCTTTTTGTCTTTAGCCCAGGCGAGACGCTTCTGACGCTGTCTCTTGTTCAAGAGTGGCTTGACACAAGGAATGTGACAGCTGAAACCCATGTCTTGCATACGTCTGTGCGTGGTGGTTCTTGAAGCACTGACTCCAGCTGCAGTCCACTCTTTGTGAATCTCCCCCACATTTTTGAATGGGTTTTGTTTCACAATCCTCTCCAGGGTGTGGTTATCCCTATTGCTTGTACACTTTTTTCTACCACATCTTTTCCTTCCCTTCGCCTCTCTATTAATGTGCTTGGACACAGAGCTCTGTGAACAGCCAGCCTCTTTAGCAATGACCTTTTGTGTCTTGCCCTCCTTGTGCAAGGTGTCAATGGTCGTCTTTTGGACAACCGTCAAGTCAGCAGTCTACCCCATGATTGTGTAGCCTACAGAACTAGACTGAGAGACCATTTAAAGGCCTTTGCAGGTGTTTTGAGTTAATTAGCTGATTAGAGTGTGGCACCAGGTGTCTTCAATATTGTACCTTGTCACAATATTCTAATTTTCTGAGATACTGAATTTGGGGTTTACATTAGTTGTCAGTTATAATCATCAACATTAAAAGAAATAAACATTTGAAATATATCAGTCTGTGTGTAATGAATGAATATAATATACAAGTTTCACTTTTTGAATGGAATTACTGAAATAAATCAACTTTTTCATGATATTCTAATTTTATGACCAGCACCTGTATGTGTATGTGTGTGTGTGTGTGTGCATGTATGAATGTGTGTGTGTATGTTTGTGTGTGTGTGTGTATATATATATACACGTGTGTGTGTCTGTGTGTACTCACTGTGTTTATGACTGGCCATCTTCAGTACCAGGTTCTCCTGCCTCAGCTTCTGATTCACCTGCTGCAGGTACTTGATGTAGTCGATCGCCTTCTTCAACACGCCTGATTTGTGCATCTGACGCACACACACACACACACACGTCAGTAGGTACACACTCTGACATGAGCTTCAGTAGATACGTGGATCATATGTGACCACCCACAGAACCGGACTGGTCGGAGATTTCAATCAAACCAGCGCTCTTTATAATAAAACGGCCCCAGTTACTGTGGTTTGGACATTAAGGATGCAGTCTGGTTCTGCTGGAGCTAATTTAGGTATATCCCATTGGGTGAACACCACAGGGCATTCACAGCTGGTTTGGAAACATCTACGCACTCTTGGTCTAGAAGGAGCTGGAATCTGTGGTCATGAGTTTTAAAAAAGGAATTGGCTGATCTTCTCTTAGCAGACATACCAAAATGTTTGGTGTTATGAGTTACTCCCACCACCAGGGGGCGTTATAAGTATGAACTACTCAGTAGCACGAATGACCTAGTGTTATTTCATTGAGAAGCTGCACTTTGATGAAGAACAACCATCTTTTCTTGTGGTTTACAGCATTTACATTGTGTTATATTAACATTACAAGCTTAAAGAGAAGGAAAATACAGACTTTTGAGCCTCTTTTTCGTACCTTGGTGTCGTTGCCCATGACGAGGTCCCTCAGCTCCAGGATCTTGTCGTTGATAGACGAGCGGTATCGTTTCTCGATGATGTTGTGGGTCGACCTCTTCTCTCCCTCCTTTACTGGACCTTCTGTCCCCATGCCGACCGGAGAGGTCTGTTCCAAGCCCACCCTGGTCACGCTCGCGGTGTGGGCGTGCGCCGAGGGGAGCTGCTTGATGGGGAGCTTGTCGACGCCGCTCATCATGACCGGGACGGTGGTGAGGATGTTACTGCCCACCAGAGTCTGAGAGAGACGGACAGAATTTTTTATCATTGTTAGATACACACTAAGCACTTTATTAAAAACACCTGTCCTGTATATAAATGTATTAGCTATTTTATCGGCTGTATCACCAACGATGTGTTGTGTGGGTATACAATTACTAACTGTAGCCCATTGCTTGCTCTGTACACCATCAGAGACCCTCCATTGTGTTTGTACTGGTCAGCTGAACTATGTGGACACCTGACTGTAAACCAAGGTCATTAATAAGAAGTCACCCTCATTCGCAGCTGTAACAGACTCCACTCCCCTCCTGCCAATGCTCTTGATGCTTTACCAGTCGACCGATGGAGTCTCGCAGAGCATATCGCATATCATCTATCACTAGTGCAGGCACATCAACCAGACAGCAGAAGTCGCAATGGAAACCTTTCGACTTCCCTCCCGCAGGCACACAAAATAAGCTCGTTGGACGCCTGGCTGGGTCGATAGCACTGGCTGGGATTCAAACACAAATATTCAAGGTCTCAGTACCCAGAATGTTGGGCAGTTGTAGCCTAGTGGTCAATGTACTGTACTAGTAATCGAAATGTGGCAGGTTTAAGCCCCACCACTGCCAGGTTATCACTGTTGGGCCCTTGAGCAAGGCCCTTAACCCTCAATTCTGTCACAGTATTGCTAAATGCAGAGAATGTAAATGTAGGTCGATAGCATGAACTGGGACTTGAACAGGGCTAGTGCTGATAGACGCAACGGCTGGGATTCAAACTAAAAAGCTCGAACCCCAGCCGTCCCAGCCAGTGCTATCGATCCAGACAGGAGTCCAACAAGCCACTAGTGCTGTTGGTCGCCTACCCAGGTCAATAGCACAACCTGGGATTTGAACTTGAAAGCTCAATCACCGGATGGGATTTGAATTTCAACGCTTGAGGTCTCAGCAGACGAAGGGTGGGGCAACGGCCTTCAAACGGGAGTCGGGTTCAGATCCCCAAATTCGAAGTGGCAGAGACAGGCATCGAAAGGCGTCCAGTGAGGAAACACAAGCAAACCCAGAGGCGCCGGCGGGGGGCTCCGGGGAGAGTTCTTAATTCTTTGTGAATGGGTGAATGTGTTCACCCCAAAATAGGGGTCTGAGCCCTAGAACGCGCCGCAGTTCTGGCGCCATCTGGTGAGCGAACGTGTACCGAGGGGTTGAGGTCAGAGCTGTGTGCAGTCCATTGAACTTCTTCTATACCAACCTTGTGTGAATGTCCTTCCCCAAACTGTTGTCACAAAATCGAAAGCAGATGTAATGGAGCAATAATTACGAGGAGTGTCCACATAGTTTTGTCCATATAGTGTAAATAGGTAGTTGTGTGTGTGTGTGTGTGTGTGTGTGTGTGTGTGTGTGTACATACTGGAAGCTGTACAGCCGTCTGTATGGGTGTGGTCAGCGTTGTGATCCCAGTCGGGTTATGCATGGTCGTCAGAACCAGAGAGTCCGTCTTCAGGATCTGTGGCTGGTGCAACAAGAGCTAACACACACACACACACACACACACACACACACGGTAAGCTTTGTAAGCAGCAGTAATCTGACAGTGTAAGTGATGCTACACGACTCGACTAAAATCCACCAATAGGAGGATGGCAAATATGCTCCCTAACCAGCTGGTCATATTTCGGCCTTTTTCTCCCAATCTAGTCATACCCAATTCCCCAGATATATTACTATTCACTGCTGCAGACCCTGACTGAGGGCTGTACCAAACACGCCCCCCTCAGACACGTGTGTAGTAGCCAACCGCTTCTTTTCCCCTGTCAGAGAGGGGTTCACACAGAGAGTCACGCACTGCTCTCCGTTTTTCACCATCTCTGTGCAGCACCTTCACCAGCCAGCAGAGGCCGCTACAGGAGCAGTAACGATGAACCCATTCTGCCATCCCTCCCACCCACAGACACAGCCAATCATGTTTGTTTAGTCTTGACGGTCTGTTAGTGTGTGTTACTTACCGGGACCTGCTGCATCTGTGGTGTTACAGTGTGGACAGCAGTGGGCGCTGCAGAGATGGTCTGGATGGTTTGAGTAGCAGGAGTTAGCACACGCTGGTGCTGGATCGTCATTGGTTGAACCTGCGGTGAGGTCATGATGCTCGGCACCTGTTGCTGGAGCACTACAGAGGGCAGATTGGCACTGGTTATGATACCCTGCACTATTTTAATTAGGATTTAGGAGTAAACGGGTGGCTAAATTAATTGTATTATAATCACTGCTTCTCACCTTGGAAGGTCGGGTGGGTGTTCTGGTGGCAGATGACGGGGTTCTGGATAAATCTGGACTGCGCCACGGTGGGAGCGATCATCACCGTTTGTGTCTGCGTCTGCAGCGTCTGCGTCTGCATGGGAAAGTTCGCTAACGTCCGAGTCTGAAGAGGAAGTGGAGATGCTGCAACCTGAAAACAAATAAAAGCTTCGATTTAAAAATATCCTTTAACCTTGCAGGACTATTACATTGAGGTTATTTAGAGGTCAATGGGACCAAGGGATCTAAAGGACTGTAGAGTTTAACATCTGTGTATTTGTAGATCGGCACAGTTTAACACCAGGTTATTTATGGATTTGCACAATTTAAACACTGGGTAGATATGATTCAGCACGGTTTAAAAACTGGGTATTTATGGTTCTGCACAGTTAAACACTGGGTATTTATGGTTCTGCACAGTTGAACTCTGGGTATTTATGGTTCTGCACAGTTTAAACACTGGGTATTTATGGTTCTGCACAGTTAAACACTGGGTATTTATGGTTCTGCACAGTTAAACACTGGGTATTTATGGTTCTGCACAGTTTAAACACTGGGTATTTATGGTTCTGCACAGTTAAACACTGGGTATATATGATTCAGCACAGTTTAAACACTGGGTATATACGATTCAGCACAGTTTAAACACTGGGTATATATGACTCAGCACAGTTTAAACACTGGGTATTTATGGGTATTTATGGTTCTGCACAGTTTAAACACCGGGTATTTATGGGTATTTATGGTTCTGCACAGTTTAAACACCGGGTATTTATGGGTATTTATGGTTCTGCACAGTTTAAACACTTAGGTATTTATGGGTTTGCACAGGTTTTTTCAAAGGGTATTTAGGCATTTATGGTTCTGCACAGTTTAAACACTGGGTATTTATGGTTCTGCACAGTTAAACACTGGGTATATATGGTTCTGCACAGTTTAAACACTGGGTATATATGGTTCTGCACAGTTTAAACACCGAGTATTTATGGTTCTGCACAGTTTAAACACCGGGTATTTATGGTTCTGCACAGTTTAAACACTGGGTATATATGGTTCTGCACAGTTTAAACACTGGGTATTTATGGTTCCGCACAGTTTAAACACTGGGTATATATGGTTCTGCACAGTTTAAACACTGGGTATATATGATTCAGCACAGTTTAAACACTGGGTATATACGATTCAGCACAGTTTAAATACTGGGTATATATGACTCAGCACAGTTTAAACACTGGATATTTATGGGTATTTATGGTTCTGCACAGTTTAAACACCGGGTATTTATGGTTCTGCACAGTTTAAACACTGGGTATATATGGTTCTGCACAGTTTAAACACTGGGTATTTATGGTTCTGCACAGTTTAAACACCGGGTATTTAGGGTTCTGCACAGTTTAAGCACTGGGTATATATGGTTCTGCACAGTTTAAACACTGGGTATATATGGTTCTGTACAGTTTAAACACCGGGTATTTATGGTTCTGCACAGTTTAAACACAGGGTATATATGGTTCTGTACAGTTTAAACACCGGGTATTTATGGTTCTGCACAGTTTAAACACCGGGTATTTATGGTTCTGCACAGTTTAAACACAGGGTATATACAGTGGGGCCAAAAAGTATGTAGTCAGCCACTGATTGTGCAGGTTCTCCTACTTAGAAAGATGAGAGAGGTCTGTAATTTTCATCATAGGTACACTTCAACTATGAGAGACAAAATGAGAAACAAAAATCCAGGAAATCACATTGTAGGATTTTTAAAGAATTTATTTGTAAATTATGGTGGAAAATAAGTATTTGGTCGATAACAAAAGTTCAGCTCAATACTTTGTAACATAACCTTTGTTGGCAATGACAGAGGTGAAACGTTTCCTGTAAGTCTTCACCAGGTTTGCACACACTGTAGCTGGTATTTTGGCCCATTCCTCCATGCAGATCTCCTCTAGAGCAGTGATGTTTTGGGGCTGTCGCTGGGCAACACGGACTTTCAACTCCCTCCACAAATGTTCTATGGGGTTGAGGTCTGGAGACTGGCTAGGCCACTCCAGGACCTTGAAATGCTTTTTACGGAGCCACTCCTTCGTTGCCCGAGCGGTGTGTTTGGGATCATTGTCATGCTGGAAGACCCAGCCACGTTCCATCTTCAATGCTCTCACTGATGGAAGGAGGTTTTGGCTTAAAATCTCACGATACATGGCCCCGTTCATTCTTCCCTTAACACGGATCAGTCGTCCTGTCCCCTTTGCAGAAAAACAGCCCCAAAGCATGATGTTTCCACCCCCATGCTTCACAGTAGGTATGGGATGCAACTCAGCATTCTTCTTCCTCCAAACACGACGAGTTGAGTTTTTACCAAAAAGTTCCATTTTGGTTTCATCTGACCACATGTTATTCTCCCAATCCTCTTCTGGATCATCCATATGCTCTCTGGCAAACTTCAGACGGGCCTGGACATGTACTGGCTTAAGCAGGGGGACACGCCTGGCACTGCAGGATTTGAGTCCCTCTCGGCGTAGTGTGTTACTGATGGTAGCCTTTGTTACTTTGGTCCCAGCTCTCTGCAGGTCATTCATCAGGTCCCTCCGTGTAGTTCTGGCATTTTTGCTCACCGTTCTCATGATCATTTTGACCCCACGGGATGAGATCTTGACCCCAAGGAAGATTATCAATGGTCTTGTATGTCTTCCATTTTCTTACAATTGCTCCCACAGTTGATTGATTCACACCAACCTGCTTGCCTATTGTAGATTCACTCTTCCCAGCCTGGTGCAGGTCTACAATTTTCTTCCTGGTGTCCTTCGACAGCTCTTTGGTCTTGGCCATGGTTGAGTTTGGAGTCTGACTGTTTGAGGCTGTGGACAGGTGTCTTTTATACAGATAACGAGGTCAAACAGGCACCATTAATACAGGTAATGAGTGGAGGACAGAAGAGCTTCTTAAAGAAGAAGTTACAGGTCTGTGAGAGCCAGAAATCTTGCTTGTTTGTTATTGACCAAATACTTATTTTCCACCATAATTTACAAATAAATTCTTTAAAAATCCTACAATGTGATTTCCTGGATTTTTTTTTTCTCATTTTGTCTCTCATAGTTGAAGTGTACCTATGATGAAAATTACAGACCTCTCTCATCTTTCTAAGTAGGAGAACTTGCACAATCAGTGGCTGACTAAATACTTTTTGGCCCCACTGTATGATTCGGCTAGTGCTGGACAATAATTCAATATCGATATACAGGGGTTGGACAATGAAACTGAAACACCTGTCATTTTAGTGTGGGAGGTTTCATGGCTAAATTGGACCAGTCTGGTGGCCAATCTTCATTAATTGCACATTGCACCAGTAAGAGCAGAGTGTGAAGGTTCAATTAGCAGGGTAAGAGCACAGTTTTGCTCAAAATATTGCAATGCACACAACATTATGGGTGACATACCAGAGTTCAAAAGAGGACAAATTGTTGGTGCACGTCTTGCTGGCGCATCTGTGACCAAGACAGCAAGTCTTTGAGATGTATCAAGAGCCACGGTATCCAGGGTAATGTCAGCATACCACCAAGAAGGACAAACCACATCCAACAGGATTAACTGTGGACGCAAGAGGAAGCTGTCTGAAAGGGATGTTCGGGTGCTAACCCGGATTGTATCCAAAAAACATAAAACCACGGCTGCCCAAATCACGGCAGAATTAAATGTGCACCTCAACTCTCCTGTTTCCACCAGAACTGTCCGTCGGGAGCTCCACAGGGTCAATATACACGGCCGGGCTGCTATAGCCAAACCTTTGGTCACTCGTGCCAATGCCAAACGTCGGTTTCAATGGTGCAAGGAGCGCAAATCTTGGGCTGTGGACAATGTGAAACATGTATTGTTCTCTGATGAGTCCACCTTTACTGTTTTCCCCACATCCGGGAGAGTTACGGTGTGGAGAAGCCCCAAAGAAGCGTACCACCCAGACTGTTGCATGCCCAGAGTGAAGCATGGGGGTGGATCAGTGATGGTTTGGGCTGCCATATCATGACATTCCCTTGGCCCAATACTTGTGCTAGATGGGCGCGTCACTGCCAAGGACTACCGAACCATTCTGGAGGACCATGTGCATCCAATGGCGGTGCCGTGTATCAGGATGACAATGCACCAATACACACAGCAAGACTGGTGAAAGATTGGTTTGATGAACATGAAAGTGAAGTTGAACATCTCCCATGGCCTGCACAGTCACCAGATCTAAATATTATTGAGCCACTTTGGGGTGTTTTGGAGAAGCGAGTCAGGAAACGTTTTCCTCCACCAGCATCACGTAGTGACCTGGCCACTATCCTGCAAGAAGAATGGCTTAAAATCCCTCTGACCACTGTGCAGGACTTGTATATGTCATTTCCAAGACCAATTGACGCTGTATTGGCCGCAAAAGGAGGCCCTACACCATACTAATAAATTATTGTGGTCTAAAACCAGGTGTTTCAGTTTCATTGTCCAACCCCTGTATGATTCAGCACAGTTTAAACACAGGGTATATATGATTCAGCACAGTTTAAACACTGGGTATTTATGGTTCTGCACAGTTAACACTGTGTATATATGATTCAGCACAATTTAAACACAGGGTATATATATGGTTCAGCACAGTTTAAACACAGGGTATATATGATTCAGCACAGTTTAAACACAGGGTATATATCGTTCAGCACAGTTTAAACACAGGGTATATATGATTCAGCGCAGTTTAAACAGTGGGTCTGCAAACGTTTGTACCTGTATGTGTTTTTGTGGTTGTGGGCGTGGCTGCAGCAGCGGTGCTGTTCGGCTCTGATATCTGCTTGCCACACTCTGTACAAAGGTATGGGTGGTGGGCGTGGCCACTACAGTAGGAGCGGTGGTCATGATGGTGGCGCTGGTAGGCTGTATGGGGTCTCCTGGTCCGGTCTGCATGGGCTCATCAAAGATATCGGAAAACTCCGAGTGATTACTGACGAACTGCAGCATCTCTGTAAGGAAAGACAGAAACAAAGAGGGCGTGGCACTTTAACATTTAAACCAATGAGGACGGCCTTGAACTTGTGGCCTTAACCACCCGCCAGAGGTTAACACTACAGTGTGTGTATAATACTATAGCATTGTGTAATCTAGTATCTCTCTCCACGATATTATACTGATTTATTACAGCATCATTACACACTGTATAATGCCAAGCTAATCAAATAAGATAGGACACCGCCTTTATTATGATAATCAATCCTATATAAATGTGTCCTCCAACACCTATGACACATTAATGTAATAAACAGACCCAGAAATCTCAAGGATGCCTTAAGCAGTGACATAAGCGTGGGCAGTGGTAGCTCAGCAGTTAAGGTACTGTACTAGTAATCAAAAGCCTGTGAATTCCAGCCCCACCACTGAAAAGTTGCCACTGTTGGTCCTCTGAGCAAGGCACCCAACCCTCAATTGCTCAGATTGTATTCAGCTGTAATTGTAAGTCTGTATGGATAAAAAGTGTCTGCTTTGCTGAAAACCCCATTCTCCCAATTCATGGGCATTGATTTAGAGTTGCCTCCCTCAGGGGTAAAATAGCCCCCATATTTCTGACAAGGTTTCCACAAGATCTTGGAGTGAGTAAGAAGGCCCAGTTTCAAACTCCAGGGGGTTCAAACTCATTAAACCATGAGCTTGGACTGGGACACGGTCATGTTAGAGTGACCTGTAACTGTTGTTGCAAAGTTATAAAACATAATAAATTGTATTTGCTTGATTTTATACACCTGTTCGCAAAGGACATGGCTAAAAAAGGAGTGTTCACATACTTTTGGCCATACAAGTACACTGTCTTTTTTGTTTTTACAATTTTTACCATTGTTTTCTGGCTGACTGACCTCAGAGCTTTAAGCAGTCCACTTAAAGGAATTAAATATAGGAATTTAATATCCCAAACAGCCTGACAGCACAAAAAAATTAAAGGGATTTACAGGGATTTTATTTCAGGGCTGATCTGGAGATCCTGCAAAATGTGTTGAATGTTGATTTGAATGTTGATTTGCTGTAAGGATCTGGACTGGAAGCCTCTTAAGTTTGCTAAAGGATCTCTAAAAATATTATTTTTATGTCTGACCTAAAAGCATGTGATGATCCCACAGGAACTGCTAAAATGATTTTATCAGAGGATTCAAAATCCCCCTGAATTCACTCAACCATAAACTTACTGGAGGAATTACTACACATCCCCAGAATCTATAGGCTTGTAGATAAGCCTGAATCCACTGAGCAATACAGATCTTATCAAGATATAGCACCAAACATCCAGCAGCCAAAGGTGTCCCAGGATTTGCTGATGGGACTGTACCTCCTGGCTGTAACGCCATGATTCGCCAAAGGAACTGTAACTCTTGGATAGTCTGAGGTTACCAAAGAATTGGCTGAAGGGGCTATAACTCCTCGATGGCCGGAGGATACCATAGGATCCACTGATGGGACTGTAACTTCTGGCTGGTCTGGGGATACCAAAGGATTAGCTGAAGGAACTGTAATTCCTGGTTTGTCTGAGTTTACCAAAGGATTTTTTGAAGGAACTATAACTCCTCGATGGCCTGGGGATATCACAGGATTCACTGATGGGACTGTAACCTCTGGCTAGTCTGATGATAGCACAGGATTTGCAGAAGGAACTGTAACTCCTCGATGGCCTGGGAATACCCTCAGGATTTGCTGATGGGACTATAACTGCTGGATGGCCAGGGGATACAACAGGATTCACAGATGGGACTGTACCTCCTGGCTGTAACTCCAGGATTCGCCAAAGGGACTGTAACTCCTGGCTTGTCTGAGGTTACCAAAGGATTGGCTAAAGAGACTATAACTCCTCGATGACCTGGGGATATTACAGGATCCACTGATGGGACTGTATCTTCTGGCTGATCTGAGGATACCAAAGGATTAGCTGAAGGAACTGTAACTTCTAGCTGGTCTGCACATACAAAAGCATTTGCTGAAGACACTATAACCGCTCAATGGCCTGGACAAACCGCAGGATTCACAGAACGGACTGTAACTTCGGGCTGGTTTGAGGTTACGACAGGGATTCACAGAACAGACTGTAACTTCTGGCTGGTCTGGGGACACTACAGGATTTCCTGACGAGACTATAAGTCCAGGATGGTCTGTGGATATTCCACATGATTCGCCAAAGGGACAGTAACTTCTGGTTGGTCTAAGGTTACCACAGGATTCACCGAAAGGACTGTAACTCCTGGTTGGTCTGAAGTTACCACATGATTCGCCAAAGGGACTGTAACTCCTGGTTGGTCTGAAGTTACCACATGATTCGCCAAAGGGACAGTAACTTCTGGTTGGTCTAAGGTTACCACAGGATTCACCGAAAGGACTGTAACTCCTGGTTGGTCTGAAGTTACCACATGATTCGCCAAAGGGACTGTAACTCCTGGTTGGTCTGAAGTTACCACATGATTCGCCAAAGGGACAGTAACTTCTGGTTGGTCTGAAGTTACCCCATGATTCGCCAAAGGGACTGTAACTCCTGGTTGGTCTGAAGTTACCACATGATTCGCCAAAGGGACTGTAACTCCTGGTTGGTCTGGGGATATCACCGGATTCGCTGACAGGACTATAACTTCTTGATGGCCTGGGGATATCGTAGGATTAGCTGAAGGGTCTGTAACTCCCCGAAGACCTGAAGATACCACAGGATTCACCAATGGGGCTGAAACTCCTGGACGGCCTGTAGAGATTCCACAGGATTTGCCAATAGGATTGTAACTCCTGGCTTGTCTGTGGATACCAAAGTATTTGCTGAAGGGGCTATAACTGCTCGATGACCTGAAGATACAGCAGGATTCGCCAAAGGAACTGTAACTTTTGTCTGGTCTGCGCATACCAAAGGATTTGCTGAAAGGACAATAACTGCTCAATGGCCTGGAGAAACCATAGGATTCACGGAACGGACTGTAACTCCTGGTTGGTCTGAGGTTACCACTTTCTTCGCCGAAGGGACTGTAACTCCCTGATGACCTGGAGATACCACAGGATCCGTCCTGAAGGGATTCACCTGGTGTTTACTGTATTTGACAAGTGCTATTGTATCTAATCTGTGTTGTGCAGTAAAAGTGTGGCCGTGCTGTGATAACAGTAATCGTGTGTTAAGATAATGGCTTTGATGTTTAGTGATCTATTCAGAACCACTGAAGCCTTGAACACGTTTGCTTAACCTTGAACACAGAGCTATACACACATCACCACCACATATTCCTTCTTTTAAAAAATGATCAAACACAGTGCAGGTGAAGTTTAATTAGTGAGCCACTGATCATCTTC
Organism: Trichomycterus rosablanca; assembly: GCF_030014385.1. NCBI lineage: Eukaryota > Metazoa > Chordata > Actinopteri > Siluriformes > Trichomycteridae > Trichomycterus > Trichomycterus rosablanca. The sequence continues at coordinate 50,577,165 of NC_085989.1, forward strand.
ATGAAGTGGATGTTCATTTTTGTCGTCCTTGCAACTGTTTGATTTTTTTTCTCCCAGTTTAATCGCTTGGACCACCCCTATCCTGGTCGAGGAGTACCACAGAACAGCATGTGCATGGTTAACTTTAAAAATCAAACAGGAAATCAACAAAATGTACCAAAATCTAAAAAAAAAAAAATAACATCATGACCTTTTTATTTTATTTCATGAACTGCTTAATTCTGATCAGAGTCGCGGTGGGTTCGGTTCACCCAAAAATACTGGGTGCGGGGCAAGAATTCCCTTACCAGGATACCAATCCATCACAAGGATTTTGTCATCCACCCTTCCTCCTCCCAACATAGCCAATCATGTCTGTGTAGATGCCCAGTCTAATGGCACTACTAAGCCTGCAGTGCCACTCGAGCAGTTTGTGTGAGAGGACATTTACTGTAATGAGGGACAGCACATACATACACATACATACATATTACACACACACACACACACACACACACACACACACACACACACACACACACACACACAGTACTTTGCAGCAGTGTGTGATGAGCTATTTCCAGGTCATTATGACATCACTAATCCTCCACTCCTTTAACACAAACTTAACAAAAGTCCCTCAGTCTTTAGGTCTCATCATCTCCCCACCCGTCTCTTTCCACCCGTCTCTCCATGACCTATAAGTGTCCATGAACACTATATAGCCAAAAGTATGTGGACACCTGATCATAAGCATGATATAAAGTCCTATCACGACTATTACAGTCTCCACTCTTCTGAATAAGCTTCATACAAGATTATGTATGGCCATGTCAATAATAATTATTATTTTTAATAAAGAAACAAAGTTATTATTTTTCTCCATTTGGTTACTCCTGTACATTCCTCCAGATTCTCTGAATCATTCAACAATATTCTGCACTGTAGATGGAGAAATAAACAAAACCCTTCCAGTCTTTCTACGTGGAACATAGTTTTTAAACGTTTCAATAGTTGTCTCACATATTTGTTAAGATCCTCTGTCCATCTCTGCTCATCAAACGCTCTTGTACTAAATTATCTCAATCACCTGTTCGGAATCACATCATTATTTAGTTTTTTTCATCTCATTACCAGCACCAAATTGCCCCCGTCCCAACTTTTTTTAGAATGTGATGCAGGCCTGAAATGTTTATTAACAAATACAATAAAGGTGACCAGACAGAACATGAAATATCTTTGTTTCATTCTGTCTGACATCAAATAAAAGTCCAAGTAAATGTAAAGAACACTGCAGGTTTATTTTATTTCTCACACTGTGGGTTGTGTTTTATTAATAAATAAGAAAATTACTATTTTTATGATTATTTTATTAGGGAATTATTATTATTAATAATGATAACATTAATAAATTACTGAATCATTGTTTTTGTATTATTTAATTAGGGCATTGTTTTATTGTTATTATTTAATGAGAAAATAATTATTATTATTATTGAAATATTTATTGTATAATTAAAGAGGCATATTCAGAGGCCGAAGGTATTTATTTTTCTCAAACTTCACACTATACAGTGCGCTTTAATGAAGACTATATATTATTATTAATATTAAATTAAGGAATAATTATTGTAGGTATTATCAAATCATTTTTTTGTTTGTTTTAGAAAATTATTATTATTATTATTATTATTGAAATATGTGTTGTATAATTAGGGTATACCTATACATATAGTTGTTATAATAATAATAATTAGTGGAAGTAAGATAAACAAGGCCAAAGCTGTTTATTCACCTCAACATACACACTATACAGTGCGCTTAGATGAAGATTACATATTATTATTAATGTTAAATGAAGAAATATTAACTATAGGTATTATCTTATCTATTTTTATTGTTGTTATTATTTACTCAGAATTATTATTCTTTATGATTTTACTGTATAATCACGGAGGTATTAGTAGTTAAAATAATAACAATAAAACAATAATAATAATAATAATTTAACTAAGATAAACAAACAGGGCCAACACTGTTTATTTACCTCAAAATACAAACTATACAAATATTATTATTATTATTAAATTAGGAAATAATTATTATAGATATTATCCAATCAGGACTTTTTTATTGTTGTTATTATTTAATCAGATAATTATTATTATTATTAATAAAACATTTATTGTATAATTAGGGAGGTATACCTAGTAATAATAATAATGTGAAGTAAAATAAACAAACAATACTGTTTATTTACCTCAACATACACATTATACAGTAAGCTTTAATGAAGATTACATATTATTATTAATATTAAATTAAGAAATATTAACTATAGGTATTACCTTATCTATTTTTATTGTTGTTATTATTTACTCAGAATTATTATTATTTATATTTTTACTGTATAATCACGGAAGTATTACTAGTTAGAATAGTAACAATAATAATAATAATGTAAAGTAAGATAAACAAACAGGGCCAACGCTGTTTATTTACCTCAACATACAAACTATACAAATATTATTATTATTATTATTATTAAATTAAGAAATAATTATTATAGGTATTATCTAATCAGGACTTTTTTTATTGTTGTTATTATTTAATCAGAGAATTATTATTATTTAAACATTTATTGTATACTTAGGGAGGTATACCTAGTAATAATAATAACAATAACAATAATAATAATGTGAAGTAAGATAAACAAACAAGGCCAGCGCTGTGTACTTTCCTAAACATACACACTATACAGCACACTTTAATGAAGACTGTATATTCAATGTATATAAACTGAGAGAGATAGAAGAGTGAAATGAAGATAAAGTGTTGAATATATTTATTTTTATTATTATATTTACCGTCGATATCACCCAGAGTGAACTCATCCCCCAGCTCTGACAGAGTCGGTTCTATCTGATCCATATATCCTCCTCCAGGGTCCATCTTTCACTGCTTCTCTCTCTGATTAATATCAGATTTATTGATATAAAAGTATAAATATGAGATTATAAACTCTCAGCACCGCCGCTGATCCTGCTGCTGCTGCTGTTGCTTCATCGCTCCGGTTTATTCTCTACTCAAACGGCCATCTTGGCTTTACCTCTGACGTCATCCGCAAACAACCCCCGCCCCCCCCCCTTTCACACAGAACGTTGTTTTTAACCTTCGCGCTTCCTGATTGGCTCAGACGCTCTCTCTGCTGTCGCGAGACCAGCCGATCTCGACCAATGGCGAGGCTCGCTGCAGCGTGGTCTGATAGTACGTCGATGAGCAGAGGCGAGCTGATTTGCATACGCCCCGCCCATTATTCATGAATATTCATGAGATCAACTGATTATATTTGAATATGTCATTAGCCGTGGGCGGGGCTACGTTACCGTTACACTGTGTTAGTTTGTTTATTAGGATTGTAACGTCATGTTTTACACTGTGTTTGTTTGTAACGTCATGTTTTACACTGTGGTTACATTCATGACAGGAACGGTGGAACTGAAACATGGCTCAGTGTTGACGAATTTAGCCCTGTACTGTTCCTTTTTAAGCTGTCCAAGAGCCACTGGTAGAGGAGGGGGTGTGGCTGTGGTTTTTAATAACCGATTTAAGTCTTTCAGTCGAACATTTGACTAGTTTTGAAGTGCAGCTTATACAACTGGATTGTAGTAATCCTCTGATTTGTGCTCTTATATATAGACCACCTAAAGTGGTTGGTAATTTTATCAATGAATTTTCTAACTTCTTGGCTTGGATTATACCTACTGCAGACAGACTTTTAATTCTGGGGGATTTTAATATTCATGTCTGTTGCCCAAACAAACCTATGGTCGGTGAATTTATGCACCTAATAGAATCTTTTAACCTTGTACAGTCAATCAGTGGTCCCACTCATAGTCTCGGTCATACTCTTGATCTTGTTTTATCTTATGGTTTTCCTATTAATAATACTGTAATCGAGGATGTTGGGTTTTCTGATCATAAATCAGTTTTTTTTTAATATCACATTGCCAATGCAAGCCACCGGCACCAGAGCTACAAGCTGTCGTTATCGGCCTATAAACTCTGCTACAGCAAGCATTTTCTCAGAATCTTTTCTTAAGATGTCCCCTCTAGAGTGCAATGTGCCTCCTTTATCTAATTCAACTGCTGATGAATTGGTCACCATGTTTAACTCCACCTGCTCATCCATCCTTGACTCTGTGGCTCCCTTCACAACCAGGCGGGCTAAGGGTAAACCCAATCAGCCATGGGTAAATGATAATATCCGCATCCTTAGAAAAGAGTGTCGGAAAGCAGAGCGGAAATGGAAGAAAGACAGGCTTCAGGTATCTTTTGAGATTTTAAAGAGCTGCCTGTTTGCTTTTCAAGAAGCTACTAGGCTGGCTAGAGAAAGCTATTTTTCAAATATTATATCTAGGCACAGTAACAAACCTAGAGTTTTATTCACTACTATTAACTCTGTTCTAAATCCACCAATTTGTTACCCTGTCGAGTCCTCTAAAATTTGTGAGGATTTTTTGCAGTTTTTCATGGGGAAAATTGAGACAATCAAATTAAATATAATCCAAATTTGGGGTGTTCGGATAGCTTCTATCTTTTTGAGCCCATCTCTCTTTCTGCATTGAAAGATGTGGTTTTTTGCATGAAACCCACAACCTCTCCTGGTGATATTATCCCCACTTCCCTCCTTATGGAAACATTTGATACAATTGGTCCTACTCTGTTGACTATAATAAATGCCTGTCTATCTTCTGGTACTGTTCCTGTGTGTTTTAAGCATGCTGCTGTGCAGCCCTTACTTAAAAAACATAATCTTAATATCTCTATACTTAATAATTATCGACCAATCTCAAAACTACCCTTCCTTTCTAAAGTGTTGGAGAAAGTGGTGCTTTCACAGCTGTGGGCTCATTTGACAAAAAATGACATCTTTGAAATTTTTCAGTCTGGTTTTAAACCTTTTCATAGTACAGAATCAGCCCTCCTAAAGGTGACTAACGACCTGCTGCTTGCTGCAGATGCAGGAAAGTGTGCTATTTTAGTCTTATTAGACCTTACCGCCGCTTTTGATACTGTTGACCACAATTTGCTCATTCAACATCTTGAGCATGTGGTTGGCCTTAGGGGGGCAGCGCTGAGTTGGTTTAAGTCTTATCTTTGCAATAGGACCTTCTCAGTACATGTCGGCATGGCTGGATTACTGACCGGGCCAGTGGGGCCAGCGCCCAGGGGCCCTTGAGGTCAGGGGGCCCCGGGGGGGCCCTGGCCCAAAACATTTTGCGATGCCTATCAACATTTATGATACAATATATTTTTATTTCCGAGGGCCCTCCATTTTAAGGATCCTCTGACTATTAGGGACTTTGACCCCAGGGCCTCTTGGGGACCCTAGCCATGCTTTTGGGGCCCCTAGCCATGCTTTTGGGCCTGTTAGGTTTTTAACATATCATTATTAAACATAAATTACATCCAGACCACATGGTCTATTGTTCAAAATGACGCCGTGACCCGGATCCCCCCCCCCCTGACTCATACCGAAGGGGGGAGGCGGAGCCCGGGGCTTTTTAGCACATTTCATTGGCTCCAACAGCAGCGGCGTAGGAGGAGCCTAGACTAGTTTAAAAAAAGGGATGGCGGGCTCAGATCTGCCTCTTTCTTACGTGGTGTGTCTAGACTGCAGGAGTAAGGAGCGCCGGCCGGCTTAGCTCTGATATATATTCACAGATTATTTTTACACTTAATAAAGTGTTTTAAAGAGTACTTTCTGGACTTCCCGACTGCTTTCTTCAGGACCTTTTGAACAAAAGATTTATCCTAACAGGCCCTAGCCATGCTTTTGGGGGCCCTAGCCATGCTTTTGGGCCCTAACCATGCTTTTGGGCCCCTTATGAAAATGGATGAAGCGTCGTGGCACTGCTCTGACTTCGACTTCTGGCTATTAGGGGTCCTAGGAAAGAGGGGGGCATATTTTTGGAGGGCCCTGGTTATGAGAGCCCCTACCAGGGGGCCCTAGAGAAGAGCAGGGCATACCATTAGAGGGCCCTTGATCACGAGGGCCCCTGCTATGGGGCTCTTGACTTCCATAGAAGTCGTTTACCATGGCTCCTTGACTTAATTTTGATGAATTAGTGGATGACTGCAAGAAAGAAGAGTAGAAAGAAACTTATATAAAATAGATTCTTGTGTTAGGGTTAGTTATTGACAGGTTGTTTAATGTATTAATTTATTTATGTTTTTGGAGGGGGGGGGGCGTGGGGTGGGGGTGGGGGGCCCTGGGCAACTCTTTGCCCAGGGGCCCAGACTATCCTTAATCCGTCCTTGCATGTCGGTTATTTCTTTTCTTCTGTTTCTACCATTGGCTGTGGGGTTCCTCAAGGATCTATCCTGGGGCCGGTACTGTTTGCTTTATATATGCTTCCTTTGGGGAAAATCATCAGGAAGTATGGTATTCAATTTCATTGTTATGCCGACGATACCCAGCTGTACCTCCCCCTGCGTCCAACCGATTTGTGCTCTTTTAAACACCTGAAGGAATGATTGAAAGAGATTAAGTGTTGGTTAGCAAATAGTTTTCTTCAACTGAATGAGGATAGAACAGAAGTTATTCTCTTTGGCTCTCCCAAATATACAGATCCTTTAATAGAAAACATTGGGGAACTGTCAGACTATGTGAAATCACAGGTAAAGAATCTTGGGGTAATATTTGATTCTGACCTGAAATTCGATAAACAAATAAACTCTGTTATTAGAAGCAGCTTTTTTCACCTTAGATCTATTGCTAAGATCAAATCAATTTTGTCACCACAAGACCTGGAAAAGGTAATTCATGCACTTATTTCATGTCGCCTAGACTACTGTAACAGTTTGTATATGGGTATAAGTAAGTCTTCATTAGCTCGGTTACAGCTAGTCCAAAATGCAGCGGCACGTCTGCTCACAGGTACAAAGAAGTTTGACCACATTACCCCGGTCCTGGCATCTCTCCATTGGCTTCCTGTAAGCTACAGGATCCAATTTAAAGTTCTTCTGTTTGTTTTTAAGTCCTTATATGGATTGGCACCATCTTACATAAGAGACTTGCTCCATTTCTATTGTTCTCCTAGATCTCTTAGGTCATCCGATCAATTGCTCTTGGCTGTGCCACGGTCACGGTCAAAACTCAAAGGTGATCGAGCCTTTGCAGTTGCTGCTCCGAGGTTGTGGAACAGTCTACCTTTGGACATTAGGGCCGCTTCCTCTATTTCTGTTTTTAAATCTAGACTAAAAACGCACTTCTACCAACTAGCGTTTCCTGGATGAGTGTCATGGTCTGCGTTTCTGTTGGTAGTAACGGTAGTTACTCATTACACAAGATTCATCAGTTCACAAGCTTATATCAAACACAGTCATGGACAGTTTTGTATCTCCAATTCACCTCACTTGCACGTCTTTGTACTGTGGGAGGAAACCGGAGCACCCGTAGGAAACCCACGCGGACACGGGGAGAACATGCAAACTCCACACAGAAAGGACCCGGACCGCCCCGCCTGGGGATCGAACCCAGGACCTTCTTGCTGTGAGGTGACAGTACCGTTACACTACTACATACACTTGAAAAAGACAGCTATTTATAAACAGTTTATATTCCGTCACCTTCCTCCTGAATAAGTGCAATACAAAGGTGCAATAACATACCTGTATAACAATATGTAATATAAACTGCCTGGCCAAAAAAAAAAATCACCACCTGGATTTAACTAAGCAAATAGGTAAGAGCCTCCCATTGGATAATTACTGCATGGATGATTATGTTTCATCTGGCAACAAGTTATTTAAGCCTAACTGATGCAGTGAGTAGCTTCTCGTTTGTTAAACAACCATGTGGAAAGACACATCCTGTGGTCGTGGAAAAGATGTTCATCTGTTTTAGAAGGGTCAAATTATTGGCATGCAACAAGCAGAGAAAACATCTAAGGAGAAGCTAAAACTACTAAAATCGGGTTAAGAACTGTCCAACACATTATTAAAAAGTGGAAGGAGACATCAGTGGGGGACATCATCTTCGAGGAAGGAATGTGGTCAGGAAAAAATCTTGAATGATGGTGATCAGCGTTTGGTGAAATCAAATGGTAGAAAAACTCCAGTAGAACTCAGGGATAGCTTAGCGGTTAGGGTTCTGGACTAGTAATTAGAAGGTTGCCGGTTCAAGCCCCACCAGGTTGCCACTGTTGGGCCCTTGAGCAAGGCCCTTAACCCTCAATTGCTTGGATTATATAGTCACAACTGTGAGTCGCTTTGGATAATAGAGTCTACTAAATACCAAAAATGTAAATGTATTATAGATTTAACTTCAGTCAGTTTCATTTCATTTTAATTTACTCAGAAATAAATTTAATTAATTTAGATTTGAAATTATTATTATTTTTTTTTTGTAAAAACCAAATGTTTTATATGTTTTGTTACTTTTTACAGTAGTTGTACTAGATGGAAAGTTTGACACGGTTAATGTTTTTTTGCACATCAGTTACTTTTGAAAACATATTTAGTTTCTTTTTTTTAAGTTTTAATCCTAATAATTTCAACTCATATTTTTATTGTTTTATCTCATTTTATGAAAAAAGCTTTTTGATTAATTTGAGTTCTTGTTATCACCAGTATACTGAGAGTGTACTGTATAAGAATATACCAGTGATATAGTTTTGACAGTATAAAATTACTTTAATTTTTTTTCTATTTTATTTCTAATTTTTTTCTTGTTTCCCCCCCCCCAAATTAGTGTAGTCAATTTGTCTTCCGCTGCTGGGGGATCCCTGATTGCAGTTAAGGTCCTCCCTTAGCGGAATCTTTTTTCACCCATGCATTCTGCCACTGCCACATGGACACCAACTTTTATTTTTATATTTTCATTTTGTTATATCAAATTTAGTCTAGGTTTAGTTCATTTTAGTGTTTTTTTAAGCATTACTCTCAGTAAAATATTAGGTGAATGGCTGTAAATGTACTATTACAGTATATTTTATATATTTTAATCTGTTTCGGTACATTCAATGTATTAATCATGTTAAATCATGTCTTTATTTTGTATTGTTTTTTCATCTATTTAAACTTTAATTATTAACTTTGTATTTTCTCATTTGTAAAGCACTTTCAATAACCTGTGTATGAAACATGATATATAAACAAACTCGCCTTTCCTATAACTTTGAATTCTGAAATTAATGTACATTTATATAAAATTCAACTTTTGACTCAAACTGTTCTGCTGATCTTATAATTTGTAATAAAATAAAAATGTAAAACAAAAGCATATTTATTAGTGGTCTCATACTTTTGCCCCGTGTATATAGACTGACTGAGCACTTCATTACTGGGAAGGAACTCGCTTTACTCTCAGAACAGCGGTAATTCTTAGTGCCGTAGATTCCATCAGACATGTAAAGCATTTCTTTGAGATTCTGATCCATGTTGACGTGATTGTATTTCACAACCCGTCCTATCACATCTCAAAGCTGTTCTGTTGCATTCTGTGTTTACCACCGTCATGTATGACATCATACAGCAAAATATTGTTTAATGTATCTGATCCCCTAGTAAACCAAACTATTAGAATCCGGGTTCAACAGAAACAGGTTAAACAGAAATGATGCAGAAATGATGACAGAATTTATTATATAGAATAATCAACTCGCTCAAGTACAAATGTGTTTATGAATGTGCAAAAGCCTTGAATCATATAAAATACAGTATGTTGAATTAAATTTTGTTCAATCACACACTGATAATAAAAAACACCAGCGCTAATGCACTTTATATCTAATAATTCAACATGTGATTAAATCTTCATCAACAAACCCCGTTAAGTGCTTTAATTAAGCTGTGAATATAAAACTCAAGTGCAAAACAGAGAAATGCTAGAAATATGAAATATTTCTGAAATCTACTATATGGCCAAAAGTATCTGGACAACCCTCTTAACTCCTGACCACTGCTATCATTGCTAACAGCTATATAAAGTAAATGATAGAAAATAAATCAGATGTTTTCAACCTTATGCTAATGCATTTAAGCATGACTGTCCCTGTGCAGACGTCTGGGTCCTTAAAGGCGTGGTTTGGTGTGGAGGAACTTCAGTGGCCTGTACAGAAACCCGCCAGGGCCCAGCGACAGACTGCTTCCAAATGTGTGTATGCTAATAATGTATATTTGTGTGCTTACATACTGTAGGAACAACCCTGGACTCATAGTTAAGATATACAGTTGTGAAATTATCGGTCCAATGTTATTCCTCAATTGACAAGATAAACATTCATCCAAGCTGAGAATCAAGCAGAATATTTTGAGTAAACAAATGCAAGAGCCATAACATTAAAACCACCTCCTTGTTTCTACACTCACTGTCCATTTTATCAGCTCCACTTTGTAGTTCTACAATTACTGACTGTAGTCTATCTGTTTTTCTACATACTTTTTGGCCTGCTGTCACCCTGTACTTCAATGGTCAGGACCCCCACAGGACCACCACAGAGCAGGTATTATTTAGGTGGTGGATCATTCTCAGCACTGCAGTGACACTGACATGGTGGTGGTGTGTTAGTGTGTGTTGTGCTGGTATGAGTGGATCAGACACAGCAGAGCTGCTGGAGTATTTAAACACCTCACTGTCACTGCTGGACTGAGAATAGTCCACCAATCAAATATATCCAGCCAACAGCGCCCCGTGGGCAGCGTCCTGTGACCACTAATGAAGGTCTAGAAGATGACCAACTCAAACAGCAGCAATAGATGAGCGATCGTCTCTGACTTTACATCTACAAGGTGGACCAACTACAGTACAGGCCAAAAGTTTAAATTTTCTACATTGTAGATTAATACTAAAGACATCCAAACTATGAAGGAACACATATGGAATTATGTAGTAAACAAAACAGTGTTAAACAAACCAGAATATGTTTTATATTTTAGATTCTTTAAAGTAGCCATCTTTTGCTTTAATGACAGATTTGCACACTCTTTGAAATTTTCTTAACCAGCTTTATTAGGTTTCCACCTGGAATGGTTTTCAATGAATGTTTGTGCCTTGTCTAGAGTGAATTTTTGGAATTTGTTGCTTTTTTAATGTGTTTGAGACCATCAGTTGGGTTGTGCAGAGGTAGAGTTGGTAAAATATAAAACATATTGTGGTTTGTTTAACACTTTTTGGTTCACTACATAATTCTTCATAGTTTGGAAGTCTTCAGTATTAATCTACAATGTAGAAAATAAAAATTATCAAGAAAAAACATTGAAGAGAAGGTGTGTCCAAACTTTTGGCTGGTGTGTCCAAACTTTTGGCCTGTACTGTAGGTAGGAGTGTCTAATAGAGTGGACAATAAGTGGACACGGTATTTAAAAACTCCAGCAGCGCTGCTGTGTTTTATCCACTCATACCAGCACAACACACACTAACACACCACCACCATGTCAGTGTCACTGCAGTGCTGAGAATGATCCACCACCTAAATAATACCTGCTCTGTGGTGGTCCTGTGGGGGTCCTGACCATTAAAGAACAGGGTGAAAGCAGGCCAAAAAGTATGTAAAAAAACAGATGGACAGTCAGTAATTGTAGAACTACAAAACGAAGCTGATAAAATGGACAGTGAGTGTTGAAACAAGGAGGTGGTTTGATGTTATGGCTGATCGGTGTATATAAACCTAGTGTAGAAATAAGGCAATTACTGCATATAATCCATTTAATATGGATGTGAACTCAACACCTCATTTGTTCCAGTAGATCTCATACGACTTTCTCTCCGTGTATCCGGCGGCTGAGCAAACTTTTTCCTTCACCACTTTCACCGCTAACCCCCCTGCTAGTGCGATTCCTGCTGCGGCCTTCCCAAACTCTGTGACCGCTGATAAAATCCGGCTGGTGGTTTCTGCTCTGGTAGCTGCTATAGCATTAACTACAGCGCCCCCTAGTGCCTGTTGTGCCTGTGGGGCAGCTGCAGCTGCGGATCCGGTGATGCTCACTGCTTCAGCTCCGGTAAGGGCAGCACTACTGACCGCCCCGCCCTCAAGCCCTGCTCCGACAAGCCCTGCACCTACAGAGTAAGCCCCACCTACGAGCGCAGCCCCACTCACTACCGCGACCCCTATTAAACCTACCTGTTCTAGAGTCTCCAGTGCTGCCTCCCCAGGGCCTGTAGCTTCAGCCCCAACAATCACACCGTTTGTCCCCCCGACCACGCCTCCCATAGCTGCCCCCACAGCTATGGCTGTTTTCCCAGCTACACCTGCAGCAAGACCCATCGAACCCCCAACAACAGAAGCTCCTGCTGCTAAAGCAAGAGGGGCGACTGCACCACAAACCGCCCCCACTGCAAACCCTGTTGCCCCAGCTGCCACTAACACTTTAACTCGCTCTAGAACCTTCGGTGAAAGTGCTGCTTCTGTTCGGAATGATTCGAGTCTACGTCTACCCCTTCGTCCCTCTCTATCCTTCCATTTCTGCCACCCTTCCTTCAACAACCTCCATCCTTCAACTGATCTCTCAGTCTTGATTCGCTCTTCAATTCGGACCATCTCCGTTCCTTCTCCATCCGTCTTTCTTCTCTTGGCCAACGTCATCACCCCTTCCACATTTTCTAACCTTTCACTCATCATCCTCTCCTGTTCTTTATGGATGGCCGCCTCCGCCTCCTGAAACACGGTGCTGGTATAGCACTGCCCGCCATTCTCCTCCACCATCTTTTCAACTTTCCTGAGCAGTTCTTTCACCTGCACCCTGTCTGATGGACTCCTGTTGTTCAGGACATGATATCTCCTCCCACATCTTTCCAGTAAACACCTCAGAGCTTCCGGAGGTTCCCGACTCAGAAAGGATTCCAAATCGGCGCCGGTCTCTTCCAAATCATCACCCCGGCTGAACACGACCAGCGTGTGGCGCTGTAGAGCCGACTCCCCGAAGATCTGGATGATCTCATTGACGGCCCGGTCTTCATCCTCGGTGTAGCGACCAATCTGCATGACCAGCAGGAAAGCATGTGGGCCGGGCGCACTCAGGGTCACACACTTGGCGATTTCGGTGTGGACCTGGTCTGGATTTAGGTGAGTATCGCCAAATCCTGGCAGGTCTACTACCATGATCTTTTTCCACTGGTCAGATGCTTCATCTTCAGGCAGCTCGGTGCTCCCCTGCTCACAGATCTGGGTCACAGAGCTCGATCTCAGCTCTGACAGAAAATGCCGTCGTCCAAGGATGGTGTTTCCTGAAGCGCTCTTTCCTGAGCCTGTCCGACCGATGAGCACCAGTCTGAGTTCGTCCTCCTCTTTATCGTTCTGGTTCTCATCATTTCCACCAAGCTTCTCTGAAAAACAATCACTAAATTATCTTTCATTTTTGAGTCTTCTAAAACAGTCATCTAAATACTATACACTTGATTTATCAGCTCCACTTACCATATAGAAGCACTTTGTAGTTCTACAATTACTGACTGTAGTCCATCTGTTTCTCTACATGCCTTTTTAGCCCCCTTACATGCTGTTCTTCAATGGTCAGGACCCTGACAGGACCACCACAGAGCAGGTATTATTTAGGTGGTGGATCATCTCAGCACTGCAGTGACACTGACATGGTGGTGTTGTGTTAGTGTGTGTTGTGCTGGTATGAGTGGATCAGACACAGCAGCGCTACTGGAGTTTTTAAATACTGTGTCCACTCACTGTCCACTCTATTAGACACTCCTACCTAGTCGGTCCACCTTGTAGATGTAAAGTCTGAGACGATCGTTCATCTATTGCTGCTGTTTGAGTCGGTCATCTTCTAGACCTTCATCAGTGGTCACAGGACGCTGCCCATGGGGTGCTGTTGGCTGGATATTTTTGGTTGGTGGACTATTCTCAGTCCACCACCAGAACAACACACACTAACACACCACCACCATGTCAGTGTCACTGCAGTGCTGAGAATGATCCACCACCTAAATAATACCTGCTCTGTGGTGGTCCTGTGGGGGTCCTGATCATTTAAAGAACAGCATGAAAGGGGGCTAACAAAGCATGCAGAGAAACAGATGGACTACAGTCAGTAATTGTAGAACTACAAAGTGCTTCTATATGGTAAGTGGAGCTGATAAAATGGACAGTAAGTGTAGAAACAAGGAGGTGGTTTTAATGTTATGGTTGATGGTGTATATTCTCTTTTCATGCCACATCTTTCTCTGAGGACAAACGAGTATCAATAACAAGTTAATAAACAGCATTTGATCATTCCTTTAGAAAATAATTGTTTATATTAGATATTAGAAACACTAAAATGATCCACTTGTTTTATTCTTGAGGTTCACTGGGTTTTTATATTCAGTTCAGTGGGTCAAGAGTTGCAAAGGTGTGGAAACCACTTGTCTAGACCATTATTTAGAACTTTTAGAAAGCATGCAGGAGTTCACAAGGAAAGTAGTTAGACAAGAGCTTCAACAGCATTACACCATCACTGAGGAAATTCCACACAGTTTATTACTGAGATCAGTAGGAATGTTCTGCAACTGAGAAAAACAGCAACCAAACATCCTAAATAAACCCTTTACTGTTTTCTAACCAACACAACTGATATTTGTGTTCTAGAAAGGTCCAATACTTATGCTGTCATGTATGTTGTTCATAGTTGAGGACACTTTGGTGATTGATTTAGTGACATACCCTATATTAATACATGATCCAGATTTTAAACTTTTAAGTTGTCACCATTAAGATAATAATTAGTGTCACATTCATGAGCTGTGTTGTACCCACAGTTTGATCATTGACCATGTTGAGTCTACACAACAATTGCATTTTGCAAAAAACAGGGATACAATTGATCATTTGATGAAAAACATTTGTTTCTACAGTTCCTGTGATTTAGAATTGAAACCATATATGCATTTTTTTTCTAGATTAAGACCCATACTAAACTCACATGAGGTCTGCATAATAAGTCCACATGAGGCCCACACATTTAGGACCACTATGGGCTGACTATAGACAGAGAAGGAGTAGGCAAACAAACACAAAATCTATGAGGGCTCAATTAGGGCAGCATGTATAATGTTTAGGCATCAAGTCAGCTAATGCCTAGTTCACACTACACGATTCTTACCCTGATTTACGCTCGGCGACTGGTCGGCGCTAGATTTGCTGGCTCGGGAGCAACTCGGTGTTTGCTCGGCGATCGAATCTCGGCTCTCAATCGCTGTGTGTGAACTACTCAACAACTTGATCCGAGCGGCTTGCCGAAGAGAGATTTCTAGCATGTCAAATATCTGGATCTGAGTCTCCCAACTGGCAATGAGTGCTATGTTGAACAGCCAATGAGAACGCAAGATACAGGGTGAGGGGAAACGCAGAAGAGGAGTTGTAAAAACGTGGGACAGGGGCTTAATATAGTTCAGAATACATCGGCACACACACAGTATTTCTGATCTTATTGTTCTCTACAAAACATAATACCCATGCTGCACTGCAAAAAATATTTATTAACCTTCAACTCACTATAGAACAATCCCTGCTGTTCATGTAGCCAAATCCACTCAGATTCATTTATTTTTTCTCTTTGATTTTATGCTGCACATCAGCGCACAAACTTTGATCGCTCGCTACTTGTTGACACGAATTTTTGGACGTGGTATCATTTAACCCCTCGTCACTTCTCACGTTTGTTTTCGTGACAAAATGTAGTTTGGGAGACCAGAGAAGCTCGCCTGCGATTCCAGTTGGTGATAGATGGTGTAGTGTGTGACCCCCCTATCGCCGATCAGTCGTATAGTGTGAAAAACACAACGACTGAAAAGACTCCCGATTACAAGAGATCCAGTCGTGTAGTGTGAACTGTACAGCAACCTGACGACTTGGAAAGTCGTGTAGTGTGAACTTGGCATTAGGGTCATCAAAGCTGGATCAGGACTGCCCGCGGACGGCCAATTCTTTGCAGTTAGGGAAAAGTCTTATGACTCCCCTGGTCCAGCTCACACTGGGCCTGTATAGCTCCCAATGCAAACTGGTCTGTGGGGTCAGTAATGTTAATAATAAAAACATGTTTAGAAGCAGACTGCAGATATTTTTATACATCTTAATTTACCACCATTTGTATTTTAAAAGATTAAATAAAGGTAATATTTAACATATCATTTTAAAACATTTTTGAATGAACTACACACTTCAACATGTCTTAACGTGTTTTGCAAGCATTTATGAAGCAAAGGGTCAAATAAAAATTAATCATTTAAATACCCACAAACACCAGAATGTATTGAAATAAGTTTTATTTTATTAGTTTTTATCACTTATTTTTAAATAAAATATCTAAACAACTCATTTTTATAATCTTCTTTTCCACCTGTATTCTGACAGATCCCGCCTTTCTGCGCCAGGATTGGATGAGAGGTCAGTCTCTTTAAAACTGACAGCGCTGTTAGCCAATCATAAAGCAGAACAGAACGAAAGCTTGTTTTGGCAGAAAACAGGCGTGGAAAAAAAACTTAGACGGTCGTTCAAATGCTGTTCTATTTAAATTTATTTAAGTTTTTACTTCATGATCAGTTAGAATTAAGATCTACCAGCGATTATGTAATTTAAATTAAGGTAACAGCAGTATTTAGATAAACTAACCACAGCAGTTGTTTATATAAATGACGATACAATGCTGATAGTGTTACTATAATGTGTGTTACCTGATATAGCAGCAGCACTAGATGTTACAGTAAATGTAGAAGGTGAAGAGTTGAACATGTTCTCTACATTAATTCCACATCAAAGTGATCTGAGTTCAGTCTGAACACCACTTATACACTCTGTGTGTGTGTGTGTGTTCTAGAGTCATCAAGATCAAATGTCATCACACACAAACACAGAAAGTATCTGAGCTTGTGGCACCATCTGAGGGTAAAACCAAGTACAACATACCCACATTTGGCCAAAAGTATGTGGACACCTCACCATGAGCTTGCTGTAAATGCCATTATAAAACCATGGGCTTTTAGTGAATGTGGACATCTCATAATTATTGTGGCTACCCGTTTGTGTATATATAATCACTTATTTAAATTAATATGATTTCAACGTTTTCAAGGTCGTTTCCTCTTCCAGCATGACCATGTCCCCGTGTACAAAGTAAGTTCCACAAAGACATGGTTTGATAAGTGTGGTGTAGAGAAACTCCAGTGGCCTGCATAGAGCACTGAGCCAGGTCTTCTAGTCCAACTTCAGAGCCTGATCTAACAAATGCTCATTAAACTGAAGGGGGGCAAATTTCCACAAACATGCTCTGAATGTACAATTTCCACATTCAGAGCCATAGGTTTCCAAATTACAAGCCCATTTCCAAAAGGTTGGGTCAGTAGGACAAATGTAAATAAATACAGAACTATTATTTGCACCTGCTTTTGACCTGTATGATCTGTGTATGTTTGGTTAGTGTAAATCCTATTCATTCAAATTATTCCCCAGTGCACCTAAGGAGGATGAAGGTCCCTACTGAGTCTGGTTCCTTTCAAGGTTTCTTCTTGTAATTTTAGGTGAGTTTTTCCTTGCCACTGTCGCTCTCTGCTTGCTCAACAGGGGTATTTTGATCTGTTGGTCATAGATGTTGTAAGGTTGCTTTGAGACAATGTATATTTTAAACTGAGGACGCCAGTTGTTGTAGCTGTGAACATGAACTTTATCACATTCTTGCTTGATATAACACTTGATCTGCAGAACAGTCCAGGCTCTCCATTGTCATATTCATAATGCATCACACATTTTCAGTAAATGACAGGAATGCCCATACCATTAATAATAAGACAAAACCTTTCCTGCAGGTTCCATTTATACCTAATCATGGCAGAAAAAATCCACAACAGGTATTTCTGATCATTTAAAGAAAGTTTTAATTTCACAATTCCCTTGTTCCATATTTTTTAAATGTATTGCAGTTACCATGTAAAGTATTAGCATACATTTATAAAAATCTATAAAGTTGATAAGATAAACTATTAAACATCTCTTTTTTTTAAATTACATACTTCTAAAAGACAGTTTACAAATTACAGCTTCCTGATTTGCATTTTACTTACCTACCGTCCCAACCTGAATGAACATATTACTGCTTCACACATAAACACATACAGTACATACTCAATAAAAGATGGTGGAGGTGAACCTGCCTAACCAAAATATAGCATTATTACAGTCTTTATAAAACAGAAGACAGTCCAGTACTGTATTACTGATGTAATATTTTAATAAATCTCTTTACATTGCCATTCATAAAAAATTACAAGAGAAAATATTATATATAATAATAATAATACAGTACAACATAGGCGAATAAAGTTGAAAAAGAAGCGTATGCGTACATATATACAAATACACATATATACATACATACACAAAAAACATAAATACACACAGAGGAATTATGAAAAATGTTTAGAAAGGAGATGAGTTTTAAGAAGAGATTTGAAATGAGGCAGGGAAGAAGAAGAGTGAAGGGTCAGAGGGAGAGAATTCCAGACATGAGGGTAGGGACAGCTGAACGACTGGCCACCCATAGTGGAGAGCCTGAACCTGGGCACTGCCAGGAGATCAGAGCCAGAGGACCTAAGACGACGCAATGAGGTGGGGCTTTTAAGTAAATCAGATAGATAGACCGGAGCCATGCCATGAAGAGCTTTAAAAGTAAGTACTAGTATTTTATATTGAATTCGTTTGGAGATGGGTAGCCAGTGTAGTTTTGCCAGGACTGGAGTAATATGGTCATATTTTCTTGAAAGAGTCAGAACTCGAGCAGCAGCATTTTGGATACATTGAAAGGGGGTGGAGGGCTTTGGCAGGTAGTCCATAAAGGAGTGAGTTGCAGTAATCAAGCCTGGAGGTGACAAGTGCATGAACCAAGGTCTCAGCTACATCACGGGAGAGAAGAGGACGTAGACGTGAGATATTGCGCAGATGAAAGTGAGCAGATTTAGATATGGCAGATATGTGAGAGTCAAAAGACAGGAGGGAATCAAAGAGAACACCAAGGTTGCAAGTGCAATTAGTGAGACAGATAGAAGTTGTTAGGGTGCCTGCGGTAGCTGGTGAACTTACCCCGGGTTCCCGGCGAAGGAGGCGTTACAGACCCAAACCCAGCAAGGCCTCTAGTAGGAGAGCGGCTGATTAGGGCGATTGCCTGCAGCTGCACCTGGCTTATTTAATCTGCCAGTGTGCAGCAGCGGGGGTCGCACCTTTGTTTGTGTTGGCCTGTGTAAGCCCGGTGGCGAGAACGTCCTCTCGCTCCCATTTTGACAGGGAAAGACGGTAGCCCGAACGGTGGTTTATGTCGTTCGGGATTGTAAAGCGCTTTGCTGAGGTATAGTCCTTTCATTTCTTTCATCTTAGGGAAAGCGGTGCGATTATGCTCAGCCCTCGCGCTGCCCGTTTGTTTATAGCTTTGTGCTAAGCTCCCCTGTTGCTAATAGCAGGACTTCAGCGTCTGGTGCCACGCTTGGTCCAGACGCTTATCTGTTCTTTGTGCCTTGTAGCTCTCTAACCTCTAGTGGGCGAGACTGTAGCGCGAACGCCCAGCATCGGAGCGATCGGGGTTCGCGCCTCGCTCTCATTCATTTTTTTTCTTTTTCTTTTTCAGCCCCCCAGCGCCTCTTAAGCGCATTTGCCTGGGCTGTTGCTATCCTCCGAGTAGCGAGACTGTAGCGCGAACGCCCAGCATCGGAGCGACCGGGGTTCGCGCCTCGCGTTCATTTATTATTTTTGTATTTATTCTTTTCAGTTCCACAGCGCCTCTTAAGCGCGTTTGCCTGGGCAGTTCTCATCCTCCGGTCCGGAGAAGGTCGCTATGGAGGAGTACGTGCGTGAGGCACTTAAACAGGGGTTCATCCGTCCTTCTTCCTCCCCGGCCGGGGCGGGGTTTTTCTTTGTAGCAAAGAAGGACGGCGGTTTGCGCCCCTGTGTCGACTATCGCGGTCTTAATGCCATTACGATCAAGGATCAGTACCCGCTGCCGCTGATGGCCACGGCTTTCGAAGCCCTCCAGCGAGCCACTGTTTTTACCAAACTTGACTTACGCAGCGCGTACAACCTGATTCGGATCAGGCAGGGGGACGAGTGGAAGACCGCGTTCCTCACACCCACTGGCCACTATGAATATTTTGTGATGCCTTTTGGGCTGATGAACGCACCGGCGGTCTTCCAACGGTTTATCAATGAGGTCCTACGGGAGACCCTTGATCGTTTCGTCTATGTATATCTAGACGACATTTTGATCTTTAGTCGATCCATTGACGAGCATATAGGGCACGTCCGACGGGTTCTCCAGCTATTGTACGATCATTGTTTATTCGTCAAGCTGGAGAAGTCCGTATTCCACGCCCCATCAGTGTCATTCCTGGGGTTTATCGTGTCACAGGGCGCCCTGCGCATGGATCCGGCTAAGATCCAGTCTGTGGAGAGTTGGCCTACTCCAAGTTCTGTCCGCCAAGTGCAAAGGTTTCTGGGCTTTGCAAATTTCTTCCGGCGATTTATTCAGAACTTTAGTACAGTCGCCGCTCCCTTGACGGCCCTTACTGGCAAGGGGCCTTTTAAATGGTCGGTGCCGGCCCAACAAGCCTTTGACAGGCTTAAGTCTCTGTTGACCACTGCACCGGTTTTGCAGTTGCCCGATCCTGAGGAACCCTTCGTTGTCGAAGTGGATGCCTCTGAGGTCGGGGTTGGGGCAATTTTGTCCCAAAGAGCGGGCCCTGAGAAGAAGCTACACCCTTGTGCCTTCTTCTCGCATCGCCTGACTCCAGCCGAGCGGAATTACCCGGTTGGAGACAGGGAACTTTTGGCCATCAAGTTGGCCCTTGACGAGTGGCGCCACTGGCTCGAGGGAGCTAAACATCCCTTCCTTGTTTGGACAGACCACAAGAATCTGTCGTTCATCCAACAAGCGAAGAGGATGAACTCACGTCAGGCTCGGTGGTCTCTATTTTTCGGACGCTTCCATTTCACGCTGTCCTATCGGCCGGGCTCCAAAAATGGTAAGCCGGATGCCCTGTCGAGACAGTGGGAGCCGACCAGACCGGAGACAGAGCCTGATCCCATTCTCCCTTCGACCCAGATTGCGGCCCCAGTGACCTGGGGAATATCTAAGGTCATCCGGGATGCCCAACGGGCAGAGCCGGACCCCGGTGGGGGACCTCCTGATCGACTGTATGTCCCCTCTACAGTTCGCCGTCAGGTATTTGAGTGGGGCCATGCATCCCCTTTTGCGGCGCACCCAGGCGCGACTAAGTCCCTGGTTCTGTTGCGCCGAAGATTTTGGTGGCCGGGGATGGAGAATCAGGTACGTGACTTTGTCCGTGCCTGCCCTGTGTGCGCTTTGAATAAGAGCACCAGAGAGCGCCCACGTGGGCTTCTCCACCCGTTGCCAGTACCCTCTAGACCGTGGTCCCATATTGCTCTGGACTTTGTGACAGGTTTGCCAAAGTCCAGGGGATTCACGGCGGTGCTGGTAATCGTAGACCGGTTCACCAAATCTTGTATATTCGTTCCACTGCCCAAGCTGCCATCCGCCAATGACACGGCTCAGATCATCCTGCAACATGTGGTAAGAGCACATGGGGTCCCCTCTGACATTGTGTCGGATCGGGGCCCGCAGTTTGTGAGCCAGTGTTGGCGGGCCTTTTGCCAACTTATTGGCGCTACGGCTAGCTTATCCTCAGGCTACCATCCTGAGTCCAACGGGCAGTCGGAGAGGTTAATTCAGGACCTGAGCAAGATGCTCAGGTGTTTAACTGCAGGGAATCCGGCAGCATGGGCCGATAAGTTGTTGTGGGCTGAGTTCGCCCACAATACCCTGCATCACTCGGCTTTGGGTATGTCACCGTTTGAAGCTCAGTTCGGGTACCCTCCTCCGCTCTTTCCAGAGCAGGAGCAGCAAGTGGCGGTCCCGACGGTACAGCTTCATATCCGCCGCTGCCGCGCCGCCTGGCGCAAAGCAAGGAGGGTCCTTTTGGCCACCCAGCGCTCCATGAAGCGCAATGCTGACCGCAGGCGGCAACCGGCTCTCACTTTCCGGCCGGGTCAACGTGTCCTCGTCTCGACGAGGAATCTCCCCGTCAGAGGTGCCCCACACAAGTTGGCACCCAGATACGTTGGTCCGTTTAAGGTGGTCAGGCGGATAAACCCGGTGACCTATAGGTTGGAGCTTCCTCCCAAAATGAAAGTGCATCCAACCTTTCATGTCTCACAACTCCGACCATTTATGTGCGGAGGAGTTAGACCCCCCCCACAACCCCCCGCCCCTCGTATCATCCAGGGTGCCCCTGCCTTTACGGTGCGTCGCCTCCTGAGTAGCAGGAAGGTGCAGGGTAGCACCCAATACTTGGTGGATTGGGAGGGTTACGGCCCCGAGGAGCGTTCATGGGTACCGGCTCGTCAGATCCTGGACCCTGAACTGATCCGCGAGTTCCGTAGGAACCAAGCAGCGGGTCTTGGGACCTCGGGAGCTGTCCCTAGGGGGGGGGGTACTGTTAGGGTGCCTGCGGTAGCTGGTGAACTTACCCCGGGTTCCCGGCGAAGGAGGCGTTACAGACCCAAACCCAGCAAGGCCTCTAGTAGGAGAGCGGCTGATTAGGGCGATTGCCTGCAGCTGCACCTGGCTTATTTAATCTGCCAGTGTGCAGCAGCGGGGGTCGCACCTTTGTTTGTGTTGGCCTGTGTAAGCCCGGTGGCGAGAACGTCCTCTCGCTCCCATTTTGACAGGGAAAGACGGTAGCCCGAACGGTGGTTTATGTCGTTCGGGATTGTAAAGCGCTTTGCTGAGGTATAGTCCTTTCATTTCTTTCATCTTAGGGAAAGCGGTGCGATTATGCTCAGCCCTCGCGCTGCCCGTTTGTTTATAGCTTTGTGCTAAGCTCCCCTGTTGCTAATAGCAGGACTTCAGCGTCTGGTGCCACGCTTGGTCCAGACGCTTATCTGTTCTTTGTGCCTTGTAGCTCTCTAACCTCTAGTGGGCGAGACTGTAGCGCGAACGCCCAGCATCGGAGCGATCGGGGTTCGCGCCTCGCTCTCATTCATTTTTTTTCTTTTTCTTTTTCAGCCCCCCAGCGCCTCTTAAGCGCATTTGCCTGGGCTGTTGCTATCCTCCGAGTAGCGAGACTGTAGCGCGAACGCCCAGCATCGGAGCGCCCGGGGTTCGCGCCTCGCGTTCATTTATTATTTTTGTATTTATTCTTTTCAGTTCCACAGCGCCTCTTAAGCGCGTTTGCCTGGGCAGTTCTCATCCCCCGGTTGGCGAGACGGTAGCGCGGACGCCCAGCATCGGAGCGATCAGGGTTCGCGCCTCGCTTTCATTTATCATTTTTTTTCTTTTTACTGTTTCAGTTGCCTGCGGAACCTGCGGCGCAATCGGGGTTCTCCCGACTGCTTTTTGTTCTGGTTTTGTCTTTTACTTTGTCTTTTATTTCATAAAATAAATAAAATTAATTTTTTTAAAGAATCTGCACCTTGGGTCCTTTCTGCCTCATAACAGAAGTGGAATTTAAAAATAGAAGAGATTGCAGATTTGGTGCCGATGTAGAGAAGCTCAGTTTTATGGGTATATATTATATTATATTATATTAATTGGCGGCGCAGTGGCTTAGTGGGTAGCACTGTCGCCTCACGGCAAAAAGGTCCGGGTCCTTTCTGTGTGGAGTTTGCATGTTCTCCCCATGTCCGCGTGGGTTTCCTCCGGGTGCTCCGGTTTCCTCCCACAGTCCAAAAACATGCAACAGGCTAATTGGAAACACTGAATTGTCCTATAGGTACCCAGCCACTAGATGCACAAACCAGTGCATTGTAGTGCCGGTCCCAAACCCGGATAAAATAGGGAGGGTCGTGTCAGGAAGGGCATCCGGCGTAAAAATTGTGCCAAATCAATAATGCGGATCACGATCCGCCGAGAGCCGACCCCACACCGAACGTGACAAAGGCCGAGGAAAAGAAGAAGAAGATTATATTATATTATATTATATTATATTATATTATATTATATTAATTATATTATATTATATTATATTATATTATATTATATTATATTATATTATATTATATTATAATATCATCACTTCCTCATAACAGTCATTTTCCCTGAAAGCACATTTTAGATAATGAATATTTAACAATATTCTGGTAATCCAGCATTACATTTGTTAGCTTATGATTTATCACAGCTGCTAGAACACAAGGGGTGAAGGCTGTAAATCATAACCAAACAACACAACTATCTCAACATCTCACATCTCTGTCCAGTATTTTTAGTGTTTATATACATTTAAACAGATTAGTTCTACAATACCCAGCTGCTTCTGTCTTTTAATAGATTTTGTGGTATTATTTTATTGTTTTCAGAAAGTAAGAGCACCACCAAAGATGGTTGACCTTGGGAGTTGTCTATTGAATTAACTATTAAGCAAACCTTACTAAAATTAATAAACTTGTATTAATTGACTGTGGAAAATGTAATTGTTTCAGCAGCAAACAGACAACACCACAATATAAGAATCAATAACTCAATACAATAAAATATAAAAAAATATAAATGAATAAACTGTGCAAATATACTTAACTAAAAGTGCAAAAAAGTCCAGAGACTAATGCATAAAGACTGGTGCTAATGCTAACTACTCTGCCCAGTTTAGTAATGCATCACTGATTAACAGCTTACTGGATAACACATAAAAGATTGTTACTGCGTCAAGTAGTTCTATTTAAACCAGTGAAAGACAGTGCTAATAAAATGTTGCTCCGCCTCCACAAGTGACTCCTGCATAATTCTCCAAATGGTCTGCATTGATGGGAAAGAATTGTGTTCTGTTTCATATCTAGAAATTATATCATAAATTTCTTTATCTCGCATCTCAGCCATTTCCCTCAATGCACGGGCCACTTCCAAGTAACGTTCAGGTTCTACGTTTTTTGACATTTCTTCGATTTTGATGAGAAGCTCTTTGAATTGAGGATAACTTGGCTTCTTGTTATTGAAACAGTGAAACCTGTTTCCACATTTTTCTATTAACTCTTTAAGTTTAGAGTCACCATTTTCGATGTATTTCTCTATTGTTTCATCCTTGAGGTCGTCTTGGTGAGTAAACAGAATCATGGTGTATTTTGTTGCTTGACTTCCAAACACTTTCTCTAACTCACAGATTATTTCAAACTCCTCTGGTGTGAAACGCCCAATTCTGATCACTATGAGGAACACATGAGGTCCTGGAGATAAATACGTCCTGCACTTCACAATTTTTCTCCTCAAGACTTCAGAACTGAGGGAATCTTCAAACAGTCCAGGAGTATCGACCACGACTATTTCTCTCCCTGCTCTGTGAATCCCCTGTGAGCTACATTCTTTGGTCTCTGAGTTTGAGCCACTTGATGGTGTAAACAGTTTTTTGCCGAGGATGGTGTTTCCTGAGGAACTCTTTCCTGCTCCAGTCTTTCCCAGCAGCACCACACGAAGTTGTGATTGGCTTCCATAAAGCTGTTCAAAACTATCTGTAGATTCTTTATTGACTTCACTGCCATCCTCCAAACATTCACCTGAAACTGTAAACACACAAGAACATTTTTAATTTAACATCACTGACAATCCAATCTGGCTGGATCTGAAGTATACAAGTAAGTAACTGTTGCATTAGCATTTGTAGAAAAAAGTTCATTCATCTTTAAATGGGTGCCAAAAATTTACAACTTTATTTTAGTACCAAAACTGAAACATTTGAGATACTTTATATAGAATAACACCAATAATCTGTTTTAATCAGTAAAATATATTATTGATTACTTACAATTTATAAGTTCACCAATGCTGTTCCTTCTCCTCCGTCCAATGGAAAACATCCCTCCATTAGTCTTTACCAAACAGTCAATCTTGTCCAGTAGCTCCACAACCTGGTTCTTATCATGATGTCTGTTGTATAAAACATGGTACTGACCAGAACACCCATCTATCAGCTGTTTTAGGTTTAAATTACCTGTGTGCTGCTCAATGGTTTCATCCTCCTCCAGATCATCTCCACGTGTGAAGAGCGAGATAGTGAAGTCCTGGATATTTGGACTGAATAATCCTTTACTGAACTCCAGGATCTCCTCCTCATTCTGCAGATCTTCTCCGATAGGAAGCATGAGCAGTACAGCATGGAGACCAGACTGACAGAGAGACAGCAGTTTATCTTTCTCCTGGTTGAGCTGATCTTTAGTAAGATCTGGATCCAGCAGGTCTGGAGTATCGATCACACAAACCTTCCTTCCTCCAACATCACAGCTGTGTTCCTCACATGTTCTGGTCACTTTCTCTTTGTAGCGTTTTAGACTCTTGAAAACATTCTGTCCCAGTATTGTGTTTCCTGAGGAGCTTTTTCCAGATCCACATCTCCCTAACAGTAAGATCCTGATGGTGGAATCAGTAATGACCGATGGTTCTGCAGCAGAGTCTAAAATAAGAGATTTTAAATGAGTATCTGAAATATTTAATAAGATTTTATTCTTTATAAAAGAACACACACTATTTGGACAGAATGCATTAATGTTGAGAAAAGTAACATAACAAAATTGTAAAGTTCATGTAAGCTAGCAAGAGGACTCAGATAAGACACTTGCTTTTCAGCATAAAAACTTTCTTGGGAAAACTCAAACCAGAAGCATGTGGCAGTTCAGGTCATGCATTTTAGCTTTGCAGCTCTGTACTACTCTGCACACATAAACAAGCCCAAAGATATTTCAGATAATTCTGAACATCCAGACGTGTTCATTTGAATTTTATATCAGACATTTAAATCTTTTTGATGAATTTATCTTTTCGTACAGGACTGTTCAAGTGAATTTAAACTTTTATTCCCGACGATTCAGTGTAGCAGCAAGCAGCGACGAGTAAACGGTGGTGCAGGTCTCAGGAGCGCATTTTCTTACATCTTGCTCCTATTCTGACCAATGATTTGTTGTTAGGACTGTTAAAAAATGTTTTGGTCAGGAGTTTAAAATGTTTGTATGATTAACTGTCTATGACCTGTATCAATGAAGTATAAATATGTGACACATGATCATTTATCAACATAAGAAAGATCAGAAATACACAAATAAAACGAGATACACTGTTTTTATCTTCATTAACCAATCAGTGACTACACTAACAATATTCATATCCACTGGTAAACAATATATAAAAACAATCAGAGCTGTAATAAAGAGAAGGAAGTGAAGAGCTTATATAAGAAAGCTTATATAACAAAGCAGGTCATACCTCACTACTGAGGTACCATGTGTAGCCCCACACCTTCAAGTATTAAAAAAAGAACTCCATGACAGGTGGACTTACCACAGAAAGTACATTTTTATGTAAAATGTATAAATGAGATTGTATCTTACCAGAAAACTTCTCTGCCATTTTCTCCTCCGACTGTAGACTGTAACATGAAACCAGCTGAACTTCACCTGTACAAAAATACAATTATAAACTACACAAGCTCACACATTATAACTTTTTCTGTACTTATAACATCACCACTAAACACCAACAGCAAAAACAAGAACACCAGCACCACCAACCACCAATAACAACAAAATCAACTCAACACATTTTAAAAGTAAATTTGCTGTATTCGTTGAATTAGATTCTAGACTTTATGCTTTTTATCTATGTGTGTATTTGTTAGAAGAGAAATTGTAGATGTACCTGGTAACACAGAACGTAGAATAAAGTCTCTGCGTGTTGGCTTTGTGTACGGTGACAAACCACGCCCTCATAGAAAGATTTGACATGACAGGTTTGAATTCCTTATGAAAGGAACGCCCATACAACAAAACAGAACACGTTTACACATCTCAAGAAATGATATGAATCATGATATGAATCATGATATGAATTATAATTGTGACTTGAGGTTATCTGGCTTTTGACTGTGTAGGTGGCTATTTTATTATGATTTTTACATGATTAATTACATTATTACATTAATAAACCTACAGTTTATAGCTCTTTCCAGCCTTAATGGTGTTTAAGATAACAAACAACCTACAATGTTGTTCTGCTTTTATTCAACACTTGTAAAAGAAAACACACTATTGTATGAAATCATTTGGCTACATGTCCATCAGTACATCGTCCATATTTTTTTTTAAATTAAAGTCTGAATTAACTACACACCTCATGCAAAGGGATTACACTCTCTAGTCCAATTCAGTTTTAAAATGTGCGGCCAAAACTATCCACTGTATAACAGAAAACACTTTGGCATCCAAATGATCATAACTGTTCAAAAGTGAGTGAGTGAGTGGCTAAATGTGTGGTGCACTGGTCAGCTTGTGTTCCTGCTTTGTGCCCAGTGAATAGCCAGAATAGCAATAAGTGTTCTGCACCAATTCAGACCAGATCCATAAAACACATACAGTATAGTCTGGAGTCCATTTGCACAACAGACCAAATCCAGATTCTGAACTCTGAACGGTACTGAGGCCAGACTGGTCCGGATCTCGGTTGTTTTTGTGCTCCTTCCAAATATGGACCGGATCCTCCCACTGCCATCCTCCTCCAGATCAGCTGGATCAGCTCTAGCCAAGTTATGGTCTCCATTGCTTATTTTTCAAAAAAATGCTAATGATTTTAAAACATTTAATAATTTTGAGTAAATTACACGAGTGTTGAATCACTCAACCTGGTAGCAATCCAAGTCTTAGATCTAATCCAACACCCTATTTAAAGCTACTACCCCTGTTTTCTTATACAAGACAATTATGCAAACCAATTGTGGACAATTGTTTTAAAATGCATTTAACAATTAACTTCAAACTCTGTGACTGCAAAACATTATAATTTGTAACATTCAAAGTAAATGTTATAACAATTTAAATCTTTACAACGTGTTTATTGAGTAAGATACTGCACTAAAAGATAACAGCAGTAATAAGGAATATGTAAAATACATGAAGACATTAAAAACAAATGAAATAATTATTCATTAAAGCTTTAAAGCCTTAAACACTTGTGAGAAAAAAATCCACAACAGGTTTGTTTTTATCATTTCTGGTGTTACAAAAATCTTTAGTCTAACAGTTCATCTGTTCCAATGTTTTTGGAATGCATTGCAGTTATCATGTGAAGTATTAGCATACATTTATAAAAATCTATACAGTTGATAAAGTAAACTACTAAATATATATTTGTGCTTTTTTTTATTAAATACCTCTAAAAAAAAGTTTACAAATCACACATTCTTGATTTCACTAGTTTACTTACTTACTTACTTACTGTCCCAACTTTTTTGGAATTAGGGTTGATTACAAATGAAAGAAGAATGAACATATTACTGCTTTACACATAAACACATACAAAGATGGTGGAGGTGAACCTGCCTTACCAAAATATAGCATTATTACAGTCTTATTAAAACAGAAGACAGTCCAGTCTAGAGGGATGTACTAAATGTAAAATTTTAATTCTCAGCAGTTCACCTTTTCACCTGCATGAGGTGAGTAATTGCATCAGTTATGAGGTCCCTATTCGGCTTCCTACACTGTTGTTCATATAGCCGCCCAGCCCAGCCAGATGGCAGAGCTGAGATTTGATATGATTTATTCAAAATCCCAGCTCCGGTGTGCTAGCGTATTTTACCGCTGTGCCACCTGAGCGGCTAATCTCACATTTTTAAAAGTCTAATATTTAACAATGTTCTGGTACCTTAGCATCAGCTGCTAGGTAAAAAAGCTGTAAATCATAACCAACTACCAAACAACACAATTACTTCCTCCTTCACCTCAGAAAGTTTACATATTTGGATACATTTGAACAGAGTAGTTGTATAATGTGTCCTCTATCCTGCTGCTTCTGTCCTTTGATGGATTGTGGTGTTAATTAATTGTTTTCAGAAAGTAAAAGCACCATCAACTAAAGATGGTAGTCCTCAGGAGTAGTTCTATCAAATAAACTATTGAGGAAACCCCATAAAAAAATTGCTGTTGGTTAATTTCAGTGTTTCAGCAGCAAACATACAACATAAGAATTGTCGAATACAGCAAAATATAAAATATATACAGATAAGTATAGTACAATTTAGTGATCGACCGATTAATCGGCCGGCCGATTAATCGGGCATATTTTTGGCATATTTTAGATAATCGGCATCGGCCGATATATGTGCGCACAAGGCCGATATTTAAACATGGCCTCCGTCAGCTTAGTGACTGTATACAGTCATTGGTCTGGCTGTTGTTAGAGTGCCCCGTGTGTCCATTTTGCCACTCTCCAGGCAGACATCAGTGAATGCACAAGAACAAGGATTGTAATCCTCCAGCCTGTAGCTGCATGCCGTCTCATCATCTCATTTTTTTCCAAATATTTCACATTATTTTTTATTCACAAATATTTTTGTTAATTTTTTATTTATATTTTGATTACTTATCTAAATGCTCAAACACAATGCACACACAGTTTGGTGCTTAAATAATGGCTCCTTAAAAGAAGTTCTTCTATGTGCAACTGTCTTCACTAAGCATGTTTGTTCATTCTTAAAAACAAAAAGATACTGCTATCTGCTTGTGTATGTTAAGTGCACTGAAACCTTTGAAATAATTTGTATTTTAATTAAAGTTTTTATTTTTTTTATTAAATTTTTTGAACGGCCAAAAGAGCAAACAAGAATATACAGTGATAAATAAATGTTTATTTAAGATCATTAATTCTGTTTTGTTGTATTATGATTATTATTATTATTGTATTTTTTAGTTGTAAAAAAATGGTATTATCAGCTTTATATATCGGCCATCGGCCACTTCTTTCGTCTAAATATCGGTATCGGCATCGGCCATTAAAAAACCCATATCGGTCGATCACTAGTACAATTACACCCCTTAATAAGCAGTCCAGACTGATGCTAATGCTAACTACTTTCTCCAGTTCATTAATAAATATCTGATTCACAGCTTACTGGATCACACAAAGATGTTTGGTAGACAGCACTGCTCTAAGTAATCCTCCAAACACTATGGAACAGACAGTACTGCCAATGAAAAATGTTTCTGCTTCCTCACGTGACTCCTGCATAATTCTACTTTTGGTCTGCATTGATGGGGAAGAATTGTTGTGTTCTTTTTTAAATCTTGACATTAGATCTGTAAATATCTTCTTCTGGATCTTTCTGATTTTCTCCTCGGCACGTTTAAATACCTCATGTGTGTAGTAACGTTCAGGTCCTGCATTTTTTGACATTTCGTTGATTTTGCTCAGAAGCTCTTTGAATTGAGGATAGCTTGGCTTCTCGTTATTGAAACAGTGAAACCTGTTTCCACATTTTCCAACAAACTCCTGAAGTTTAGAGTCACCATTTTTGACATATTCTTCTACTGTTTCCTCCTCAAGGTCGTCTTGGTAAGTAAACAGAATCATTGTGTATTTTGCTGCTTCACTTCCAAATATTTCCTCTAACTGACAGATTATTTCGAACTCCTCTGGTGTGAAGCGCCCAATTCTGATCACTATGAGGAACACATGAGGTCCTGGAGATATAAATGTCAAGCATTTCCTAATTTCCTTCTTCACAACTTCAGGACTAAGAGATCTATCAAACAGTCCAGGAGTATCGACTACGACTATTTCGCTCCCTCCTCTGTGAATCCTCTGTGAGCTACATTCTTTGGTCTCTGAGACTGAGCTGCTTGATGTTTTGAACAGATTTTTGCCGAGGATGGTGTTTCCTGAAGAACTCTTTCCTGATCCAGTCTTTCCCAGCAGCACCACACGAAGTTGTGGTTGGCTTCCATACAGCTGCTCAAAAATGTCTGTAGACTCTTTATTGAGTTCACTGCAAGTCTCAACACCTTCACCTGAAACTGTAAACACAGACAACCAAACTTTAGCAGTTAATAAGACTTTTGTTAATATTCTAACAATGTAAAAATTTTAAATACTTATATATGTATTTTTATGCTAATATTAATAAGTATTTATATTTTCAGCATTTAGGAGACATTTTTATCCAAAGCGACTTACAGTCCTGTGACAGTATACTGTCTGAGCAATTGAGGGTTAAGGACCTTGCTCAAGGCAGCCCAACAGTGGCAACCTGGCAGTGGTGAGGTCTGAACCGGCAACCTTCTGATTACTGGACTAGTACCTTAACCACTAGGCTACAACTGCTAGTTGTAGATTGTCATAGCTATGCATTTTATTTACCATGTATATCTAATAAACAAGGGGAGAATACTGGGAACTTTGGTTTTTCCCTCCAGTAAATGAACTAGTTGCAAAAAATTGCCACATGGTGAGTATAAATGAGTAACTCTGTAAAACCCTAAGATGAACTGGCAACCTTTAAGTCTGTGTTACCATCCTGCATCCACTGATTCTGGGGTTTGAAGGCTAGGTTTCTGGGTTTCAAGACCAGCACCCTGATTCCTGAGATGGGTTCATAAAGCAGTCCAAAAACAGACAAAGCAGAAAGGAAATGGATGGCAGGCACCATCACTCAGACAGGTTGTAATTGCATCAGTTATGAGGTCACGTCCAGCCTTGTATGAACAAGAGCCAATCACTGATGGAGAGCCCAGCCTACCAGAGCTGAGTTTTGAACCAACAATTTTGAAATCTCAGCTCTGGTGTGCTAGCATGTTTTACTAATGCGCCAATTGAGCGCCTCCACCTTGGGTAATTTTTAGTAGCTTCAGTTGTCCTTACTGCATAACTTTGGACTTGTGGAAGAACCTGAAGAAAACCTACACGGAGACAGGTAGAACATGCAAACTCTACACAGCACACCCTTAATTAAACCTAATTAATAATTATATTTATGTTATATTTATAATTATATTTAGTTAAAATTAACTAATAAAACAATATTGATCGCACAGTACCAGTTACATGAAGTAATTATTTGAAAACTGCATTTTATGTTTACACAGGTATTTTTTGTGTAATATTTAATTTGGTTTAAAAACCTGATAGAACATGGTTATACTTCTTATGGCACTGTATTCTGAACTGTTTGGTCAATAATTATTAATTAGTTTCATTCATCATAAAAATGTCATGTAAAAGATATTACAAATATACACTAACTTTTTAATTACTATTAATTAATATGATTAAAATATTATGATGCAAATGTGGATTATATAAATACATGAGTTATATTTGTCTTCACTCTGCCTACAAATCTGATGATGTCCCTGATTTCCCTGCACATCAGACAACATCCTCTCACTGCTTCTTCACGACAAGTTAGATGGAAAGAAAAAACTTCCCTTAAAATGTCCTTTTATTTTTATGACTTAAATATGTGGGATACTTTTCTTGTTGCATAAGCAAGACGAAGAATCCCAGTGACTGTTTATTATAGTACAGTACTTGGTTTCCATTCAGAAACTGTCAGACAGTCTATAACTTTACATGGTGTAAAACAGGGTGTAAAGGAGAAAATACACTCTAACCTTAAATTTGTTCATTTCTAACAAAAATAAATGTTGTATAATTATTTTGTGTAGGCTTACTCTGGAGCAGGGCATCTCACCTATTCTGTTAGATTTGGGGAAGGTTGTCATGCTTATAACTTCTTAAGTATAACATTACCATTTGTGCTTTGTGTCAGCACCATGTTAGCATTTCTTTCCCTAATGCCCGCCTCACCATCTCTCTATACATGCACATTAGTGTTATTCCAGTCAATTCACACAACAGGACAGGTACCAACATACTTATTTACGTAAGTACTGAGACTTATTGCACCATTTACTAACTCCTACTAGGAGGGACAGTTTTCCTCGCTACACAAATCAAGGTTTTAAAACCAAAGTCTTATACATAACCAAGGTAAGACTAGCTGGTACTCGCTAACCTGTGGAGGTACAGGTGGATTCTGTAAGTGCCTCTGGATTAGAGAGCCAACATAAAAAATAATTAATGCTCATCAATATTAAACAAGTTCAATTAAAAATCACTAAGAATATTTTAACTATGTGAATGTACGAAATGTAACAGGTGATAAACTGGCATTACAAATGCACTATATATAAAACTATGATTCTATATACTAAACGTTCATTGTAACTGGTTAAAAATGACTTACACTAAATTGTTCAAAACACTTTTACCCAATTTTATTCTGCATACAACAGCATACAGCACAATGTTGATAAATTAAGGATCCAGGTAATTAGAACTCATGTACTTGTTCTTGCGATGGCAACTGTACATTTATTATGTTTATTTATGCACATACTGGGGGTGGGTTTGGTTCCACCAGGAAACACTGGGCACAAGGCAGGAATAAAAAAACACAAGGAAAAATTAAAAATGTTATGAATTATTTATAAATAATTCATATGTAAATATAATATTGATTACTTACAGTCTATAACTGCACTAATGCTGTTCCTTCTTCTCCAGCCTATGGAAAATGTTCCTTCATTAGTCTTTACCAAACTGTCAATCTTGTCCAGTAGCTCCTCAACCTGGTTCTCATCATGGTGTCTGTTGTTAAAAACATGGTAATGTCCATAACACTGCTCTATCAGCTGCTTCAGTTTTAAATTATCTTCAATGTGCTTCTCAATGGTTTCACCTTCCTCCAGATTATCTCCATGTGTGAAGAGCGTGATGGTGTAGTCCTGGATATTTGGACCAAATAATCCTTTACTGAACTCCAGGATCTCCTCTTCATTCTGCAGATCTTCTCCAATAGGAAGCACGAGCAGTACAGCATGGAGACCAGACTGACAGAGAGACAGCAGTTTATCTTTCTCCTGGTTGAGCTGATCTTCAGTAAGATCTGGATCCAGCAGGTCTGGAGTATCGATCACACAAACCTTCGTTCCTGCAACATCACAGCTGTGTTCCTCACATGTTCTGGTCACTTTCTCTTTGTAGCGTTTTGAACTCTTGAAGATGTTTTGTCCCAGTATTGTGTTTCCTGAGGAGCTTTTTCCAGATCCACATCTCCCCAACAGTAATATCCTGATGGTGGAATCAGTGATGACTGATGGTTCTGCAGCAGAGTCTGACAATATACGTTTTTAAATGAGTATCTGGAATATTTAATGACATTATTTTTCATAAGAGAACACACACTATTTGGACTGAAATGTAAAAATAAACACCAAAATGTTGAAATAAGTAACACATAATATTGTAACGTTCATGTAAACTAGCAAGGAGGATTTACATAGGATAATTTTCCATTGTTATAGTTTATTGCATTTTATTTCAGGAAAAAAAACACACTTTGAGGGAAAACTTAAATAAAAGTTCTGTACTTACATTCTTGTTTTCATACCTGTATGTACTGTATATATTGGTTATAATTTTATTATTTTATCTACATACATTGCTACTATTATTATCTGTATGTTACCCCCACTGTTCTCATCCATACCTATGTCCGACATATTTTATATCTGATATACAATCTCTTTTCATATTCTATTTTATATACATACAGTACAGGCCAAAAGTTTGGACACACCTTCTCATTCCTGTGGTTTCTCTTAATTTTTTTTAAATTTTCTACATTGTAGATTAATACTAAAGACATCCAAACTATGAAGGAACACATATGGAATTATGTAGTAAACAAAAAAGTGTTAAACAAACCAGAATATGTTTTATATTTTAGATTCTTCAAAGTAGCCATCTTTTGCTTTAATGACAGATTTGCACACTCTTTGAAATTTTCTCAACCAGCTTTATTAGGTTTCCACCTGGAACGGTTTTCAATGAAAGTTTGTGCCTTGTCTAGAGTGAATTTTTGTAATTTGTTGCTTTTTTAATGTGTTTGAGACCATCAGTTGGGTTGTGCAGAGGTAGAGTTGGTAAAATATAAAACATATTCTGGTTTGTTTAACACTTTTTGGTTCACTACATAATTCTTCATAGTTTGGAAGTCTTCAGTATTAATCTACAATGTAGAAAATAAAAATAATCAAGAAAAAACATTGAAGAGAAGGTGTGTCCAAACTTTTGGCTGGTGTGTCCAAACTTTTGGCCTGTACTGTATATATACCCATAAATTATACATTATAGATATTTATAACTATAACATCTTTCTCTCTATATTTATTCTTATATATCTGTATATATTGTTTATAAGAATAGATACACTGCTGCTTTTATCCCATGTACCAGATGCACAATTTGCACATGCTGTTATTCTGTTGCATACCATATGCTGTATTAATGCACCTTATTTACTTACTTACCTTATTTTTGTATTTGCATTTTACCTTATTTTTTATTTGTATTAAGCTTTCTCTTCTTTGTTAAACTACTGGAGACCAAGAATTTCCTTTGGGATAAATAAAGTATCTATCTATCTATCTATCTATCTATCTATCTATCTATCTATCTATCTATCTATCTATCTATCTATCTATCTATCTATCTATCTATCTATCTATCTATCTATCTATCTATCTATCTATCTATCTATCTATTATCCATCTATCTATCTATCTATCTATCTATTATCTATCTATCTATCTATCTATCTATCTATCTATCTATCTATCTATCTATCTATCTATCTATCTATCTATCTATCTATCTATCTATCTATCTATCTAAAACCATGTGGCAGTTCAGGTCAGCCATGTACTATTCTGCACACATAGACACGCACCAGATGAAGCACAAAACAGGCTTTAAATAAAGAGGATTATTAACACCCACCAACAAGGTGAAACCACTAATAAACCCTTAATTTTATCTTTCATTCTCCTTTCTCC
Organism: Trichomycterus rosablanca; assembly: GCF_030014385.1. Classification (NCBI taxonomy): domain Eukaryota; kingdom Metazoa; phylum Chordata; class Actinopteri; order Siluriformes; family Trichomycteridae; genus Trichomycterus; species Trichomycterus rosablanca. The sequence goes on from NC_085989.1 coordinate 50,613,845, forward strand.
CATTATAGAGTTTGGGACAAGATTTTCTCTAAATTTCTGCAGTCGCACAGCATTCAAGAAGGGATAGCCAGAACACCGGGCTGTCCATGGATTTCTATCGGCTCTGGTAAGCGACAAAGACAATAGAGACACAGAACAAAGGATGAATGTAGGTCTGGCTTTCTGGCTATGCTAAAGAAACAACCACACAAGCACCTCTCACCAACGACAGATCCATTACCAACAACTACATCTAATTTGATTTCTGCAAGCTGCCTCGTCAATGACTGCTGTATTTAACTAAAACAGAACATGGATTTGCATGTAAAAATTAGATTCTATCTTACCAGAAAACTTCTCTGCCATTTTCTCCTCCAACTGTAGACTGTAACATGAAACAGGCTGAACTTCACCTGTACAAAAACACAATTATAAACTACACAAGCTCACACATTATAACTCTTTCTATATTTGTAACATCACCACCACCATTAACCCAAATAACACCACCACCACAAACAATAATAAAAATCATCTAAACCAAAATAGCTCCAATTCATAATAATTACTCTTCAAATGTAATGTATAACATAATGAGAAAAATAAAGAACATATAGTTGTATTACAATCTTAATTTTATGCTCTATGATTATTTGCTAGAAAAGAAGAGAGCATGTAGACGTACCTGGTAGAACAGAGCATATAACAAAGTCTCCAGGTGCGCTGTTTGTAACGTGAGACTTTTTACTTTCTTTTTCAACACGGTGAACAAAAAGCACCCACAAAGAAAGAAATTACTCATGAACTGAACGCTCGAACAAGACAGAACCAGTTTGTAATGTACCGGTCAGTCATAGAACCAGAGCAGTTGACTGATCAACTGTCGTCTTACGCACATCTATGTCCTCACGTACACAAACCTCCAATCACGTGTGTCTGACAAATACATAACATACATGACATCCCCACACTTAAAATTTATTTTCTCTCTCTCTTTCTCTTTTTAAACAACCTGGGATTGTCTATAACCATGTGCATAACATCATAACATTGTTACACATCTATTATACAGGAACATAATACACAGGAATTGCAGTGTGCAGTCGTGTATACCATTTATACAAACTACAATGCACTAAACTGTAGCGAGATTTGTAGATGAATTGTGTAATAAGGAATAATGAAAAAACCTAAAAAAATGAAGAACTGAACTTCAAAAATCAAGAACTGAAAATCAACATCAACAGTTGTCTTGGTTAGGTCATTCAGTAAATTATATAAGTTTCTGAGTATGTTTTAACGTGTTCATGTTCACCGTACGTGTATTGTTAGGATGAATCTTTTGTCCAAGAGGTCCTGAAGAAAGCAGTCGGGAAGTCCAGAAAGTACTCTTTAAAACACTTTATTAAGTGTAAAAATGATCTGTGAATATATGTCAGAGCTAAGCCGATCAGCGCTCTTTTCTCCTGCAGTCTAGAAACACAACCACCCAAGAAAGAGAGCGTGTCTTTGAGCCCGCCGGTCTTTTAAACTAGTCTAGGCTCCTCCTCCGCCGCTGCTGTTGCAGCCAATGAAATGTGCTAAAAAGCCCAGGGCTCCGCCTCCCCCCCTCGGTAGGAGACAGGGAGGGAGCCTGGCCGACGCCATTTTGAATAAAGGGAGCAAGGCCGGCGCCATTTTGAAGAAAGGGAGCACGTGGGGGTTTGCCGGAACACTTCCCATATTAAATGTACGTTTTTATGTTCTGAAAAACCTAACATCCCCCCTTGAAAGCATCTTAATGCTTTCACATTAACTTTTAACTATAGGTTAGGTGTTTTCTAGATTCCAGGAGATAAGGATAGCTGTCAGCAACCCCCCAATTTAACCCCTTTTGACTTACATGGCCACTGGGCTGAATTTTTACAATAAAAGGTATCTAAAAAATAAAAGGCTACCAGTTAAACTAAAGGAACCGTACCTATCGCAACAGCTCCTAACCCTAAAACAAACAAACAAACAAAAAATAGAAAATAAAATAAGAATAGGAAAAACAAAATAAAGCAATTTAAAAATAGGAAATCAAAAACGAGAAAAATAAAATAAAAACAATGGGTGCGTGGCTCCTACAGGAAATCCGTTCAGGTTGTCCTCCACCAGACGGAGCTGCAGATATTCAGAAGGGGCCCATAGCTCCTGTGTCTCTGCATGACTCCTAATGTCTTATGGATTCTCCCCTGTCGGTCTTACCTGTTTTCACAGCAGTACAAACATTTAAACGATGAAACACAGAGAATATCCCTCCTAAAAATAGCAGAGTATCAAACATATATACATTGTAAACAATCCTGAACTAACCCCTTGCGTTTTGTAGCTAAACTATGTGTGTTGCACTTAACTAGTGTTTTCAAAGATGGTCTAGGTGTCTGCGAACTACAGTGTATCACAAAAGTGAGTACACCCCTCACATTTCTGCAAATATTTCATTATATCTTTTCATGGGACAACACTATAGACATGAAACTTGGATATAACTTAGAGTAGTCAGTGTACAACTTGTATAGCAGTGTAGATTTACTGTCTTCTGAAAATAACTCAACACACAGCCATTAATGTCTAAATGGCTGGCAACATAAGTGAGTACACCCCACAGTGAACATGTCCAAATTGTGCCCAAATGTGTCGTTGTCCCTCTCTGGTGTCATGTGTCAAGGTCCCAGGTGTAAATGGGCAGCAGGGCTGTTAAATTTGGTGTTTTGGGTACAATTCTCTCATACTGGCCACTGGATATTCAACATGGCACCTCATGGCAAAGAACTCTCTGAGGATGTGAGAAATAGAATTGTTGCTCTCCACAAAGATGGCCTGGGCTATAAGAAGATTGCTAACACCCTGAAACTGAGCTACAGCATGGTGGCCAAGGTCATACAGCGGTTTTCCAGGACAGGTTCCACTCGGAACAGGCTTCGCCAGGGTCGACCAAAGAAGTTGAGTCCACGTGTTCGGCGTCATATCCAGAGGTTGGCTTTAAAAAATAGACACATGAGTGCTGCCAGCATTGCTGCAGAGGTTGAAGACGTGGGAGGTCAGCCTGTCAGTGCTCAGACCATACACCGCACACTGCATCAACACGGTCTGCATGGTCGTCATCCCAGAAGGAAGCTGACGCACAAGAAAGCCCGCAAACAGTTTGCTGAAGACAAGCAGTCCAAGAACATGGATTACTGGAATGCCCTGTGGTCTGACGAGACCAAGATAAACTTGTTTGGCTCAGATGGTGTCCAGCATGTGTGGCAGCGCCCTGGTGAGAAGTACCAAGACAACTGTATCTTGCCTACAGTCAAGCATGGTGGTGGTAGCATCATGATCTTGGGCTGCATGAGTGTTGCTGGCACTGGGGAGCTGCGGTTCATTGAGGGAAACATGAATTCCAACATGTACTGTGACATTCTGAAACAGAGCTTGATCCCCTCCTTTCGAAAACTGGGCCTCATGGCAGTTTTCCAACAGGATAACGACCACAAACACAACCTCCAAGATGACAACTGCCTTGCTGAGGAAGCTGAAGGTAAAGGTGATGGACTAAACCCAATTGAGCACCTGTGGCGCATCCTCAAGGGGAAGGTGGAGCAGTTCAAGGTGTCTAACATCCACCAGCTCCGTGATGTCATCATGGAGGAGTGGAAGAGGATTCCAGTAGCAACCTGTGCAGCTCTGGTGAATTCCATGCCCAGGAGGGTTAAGGCAGTGCTGGATAATAATGGTGGTCACACAAAATATTGACACTTTGGGCACAATTTGGACATGTTCACTGTGGGGTGTACTCACTTATGTTGCCAGCCATTTAGACATTAATGGCTGTGTGTTCAGTTATTTTCAGAAGACAGTAAATCTACACTGCTATACAAGCTGTACACTGACTACTCTAAGTTATATCCAAGTTTTATTTCTATAGTGTTGTCCCATGAAAAGATATAATAAAATATTTGCAGAAATGTGAGCGGTGTACTCACTTTTGTGATACACTGTATATGTTTATGTTTTTCCCTCCTAGTCTAATCAAATCCTTTCTCTTCTTCTTGTTCCGGTGGCTCCTCTGGACTCGTCTTCCGCATAGTTGGTTTCGTTGGGCTTTCTGCTGTGTTTTTGTTCCCTGTAGGCAGGTCCAGTTAGTGGCACTTCTGTCCCTTGGAGTGGGTCTTCCAGTCCCCTCAGTGTCTGCCTCTGCCAGTCCTTCCAAGTCTCCTTCCTTCATCACGGTGTGTGATCAGTAGTGCTGGTCCTCTCTCCTCATCTTGTCTGGTCGGTTTTTACCTTTAATTAAGCAGAGTTAGTAGCACTTATACTGCTCGAAGTGGGTCTTCCGGCCCACCTTCAAGGGTATCCTCCTCATCATCATCTACATGATATCTCGACAAATCAGCCAACACCATCTGGATAACTGGTGGATCCTGCCCCCCTCTGCTTCCTCTACACACTACTTCTATCACAAATTTTTCTATTAATACCCTGATGCACGGGATACCACAACAACAACATATCACTAAAATTACCAATCCTACACATACTGACCTCACCAAGACCCCGGTAAGTAGTTTCCCTGACCAGTTCTAGCCTCACTGACTTTACTAACCAATTGCTAACCATGCAATAGGAAACTTAATCAATTCCACTGATTATTCCACAAAGCAATTGCTATATTGGTTTTCAGGACCGACTGCTCGACACCGACCAGAAAATAACTTACCACACAAACGGTTGGACTTTAACCAACCGACCTGAACCCGTTCAGGCTTTCACAGTTGGACTCGGACCAACTGACCTGGTACCAGGCTTCGGGTTTGGACTCTAACCAAACTGGCATGGACTCTAACCACACCGGATCCTTTAGACTCACCAGAAGTCAAGGCATGCCCACCATACCTTTGTCAGTGAAAGAGGAACCACGCCTTAACATTTATCAGTAATTATTTCTAATTATCTACAAGAGAATTCTCAACATACCAGACTCAGAACTAAATATTTGATTGCATCTAAATGAGGACTTAAATCGCCCTTACCTTTTTAGTCGGGTACCCTTTTGAGTCTGGCAGATTTCGAATTCTCCCGATCCTGGATCCAATCTGATCCCGACACACCACTAAAATTGCCAATCCCACACTCTCATACTGACATCACTAAACTCGTAATAACTCCCTCCCATGGTCCAAATATCTTTTCTAGTCACTTGACCCATTCATTGTTTATCCCTGAATTTTCCTTCCATTCTCGTGACAAAGCCCTTAATCCTTCCAAAGCTCGTGTCACACTACCATCGGGTGCAGTATTATTAGGGATGAAGGTGCAACACGATGAACCCACAATCTGGCAAACTCCATTTTTCTCTGCTAACAACATGTCTAATGTCATTCTATTCTGTATGGTCATAAGTGAAGTCTGGTCTAGCTGGTCTCTCAGTCCCTCAATGGCCTGAACACTGAAATTAACAAATCTCTGCTGATTGTAATAGAGATAGTTTATCCAGTCTACATTCTTGTTGATAGTTACCCACCAAAAGAGTGCACTTTCAAACCCTGCAGCAATCTGGTTCCCAGCCTTAAATTCATCTGGGACCCCCCTTGGGACCCCTATACCATCAATCCACACGGTCTTGTCGAAGGATCCGCCAGGTTTGACCTCTCGGGTGTCTCTTCGATGGCTGTGGTGATTGGTCAGGACGTCCGCGGCATCCTCCACTCCGTGCTGCTTGTAAATTCCTCAAGGATGGGTGCCTGCAGATCTTGTCCAGTCCCTGCGAGGGTTCTGGTCGGAGGTTCAGCACGGACGCAGTGGCTCAGATGATACCAGCTGTTACCTTTCTTCCCTCTTACTCTGACTGCATGTGAAGTGGCTTCAGTCACTTCCCAAGGTCCGGTCCACCTCGGCTGATCCCACTTCCTTTTGTGCACCTTGATCCTGACCCACTGTCCTGGTTCCACCTCAGACACCAATGGTACTCGTTCCTCTCCTTCTTTCAGTTTCTGGGGAGAGATACTGGCAACAAACTTAGTTAATATTGCTATCAAAGACTCAGAAATGGGGAGTCGCCGATAATGTCAGTCACTCGTGATGTCACTTTAGCTCCGCCTCTTGAGGGTCGTCCAGGGCCCCCAGTGGGATTCCTTCAATTCACTACCAACTACAGAGGGGAGCACATACCGTATTTCTAAAGTTTATCATTAACACTACAATGGAGGCCTTAAACTTTTGGATCACGTAGACATGTGTTCCTTACTTTACAACCCCCACACATTAGAACAAAGAAACAATAGAACAATCTCTCAACAATACATGCACCAACACACCCAGCAAATCTCTTATCACAATCAACAACCACTGTGTTACTCTCAAATAATTTTAATCTTATTCATTTACATTACATTTTCAGCATTTAGCAGACGCTTTTACCTTATACTTGTATTCAGCATTTGTATACAGAGAAAAACACGACATCACTCTTAAACAAACACAAGCTTTGACAGTATATAATCCAATATATCAACACATGTCTTTATCAGAGGTGGAAAGAGTACCAAAAAGTGTATTCAAGCAAAAGTACTATTACCTTAATGAATCTCCACCTAATTACGAGTAAAGTTACTACTCTGAAAATCCACTCAAGCAAAAAGTAGAAAGTAACTCATTTAAAACGTACTCAGAACAAACAGCAAGGGGGGTCTCTTCGGTGTAATGCAAACAGGAGTGGATACAAACCTCACAACCGTAGTCTTTAATTCAAATGCAATAGAAGAAACGTTGTCCTTAACTTAAATGCAATAGAAGAAACATGTTGATGCAACAATTAAAACAGTTAGGGATGTGTAATGTGTCATTTCAAATGACATTATACCGTTTGAAACTGTATAATCACTAGCGATGTGTCGTAAAATGATTCGAATCTATAAACCGGCTCTTCTAACCGAAACAAAGGAACCGACTCTTCCGGGAGTCGGCATGTAAATACGCGGCACTTCAAAAGGAACCGAGACAAAAGACTCGACTCCTTGTCGCAAAACTCACTGGATTAGTTTTCCGATGCCACCCATATTAAAACACACTTAATAAGGTACCATAACAAATACTTCATCTTAACTCAGTTATCTTAAGATTATAAAATTAAATTAAATTATAAAATTAACTGCAGCACTTACCCAATCCAGGCATACAAAGACAAAACGGCCGTTGGACACACATAACACGCTGCGCACATAGAGCCAAAATGGCCGCCGAACAAAAGAAACCACGCTGCGCAACCCAGAGCCAAAATGGCGGATAGACAGTAAAGCGCGCTGCGTTCCTAAGACCAAAATGGCGGACAGACAGAGCCAAAATGGCGGACAGACAGAAAACACACACAGCGCTTTCCCAAGACAAAAATGGCGGATAGACAGAAACCACGCTGCTCTCTCAGAGCCAATATGGCCGCCGAACAAAAGAATACACGCACACACACGAAATAACACAAAGCACACACACGGTTTCACCCGCGGTTCACAGACAAACATACACAGAGACTTACTGACAAACAAAACTCCTGATGTACTATTTACGAACCGAATTTAGACTTTAGAATAAACAAATTACTCCAGCCCCGTTCCCAAAACAGACAGGCTAGTTAGAATTTAGAACGACCGAATTAGGCTAATTCCGTTACCGAAACAGACGAACTAGCCGAGTCCCGTTCCCAAAACAGCCAGACTCCTTTGAGATTAATAATCAAATTACCCGAATTCCGTTACCGAAACAGACGAATTCGTTAGAATTTATTACACTCGAATTAGGTTCGCTTCGTTACCAAAACAGACAAGCGTCCTTTCCCTTCAATTGTGTCCCGGGCCCAGCCCTGTCGAACACATGGCGCCCTTTACCATTTATTTTAACCGGTTTGGTTCGAACTCAGCAATCAGGAAACATACATTTTAGCTCCAACATACAGGGGTTGGACAAAATAACTGAAACACCTGGTTTTAGACCACAATAATTTATTAGTATGGTGTAGGGCCTCCTTTTGCGGCCAATACAGCGTCAATTCGTCTTGGAAATGACATATACAAGTCCTGCACAGTGGTCAGAGGGATTTTAAGCCATTCTTCTTGCAGGATAGTGGCCAGGTCACTACGTGATGCTGGTGGAGGAAAACGTTTCCTGACTCGCTTCTCCAAAACACCCCAATGTGACTCAATAATATTTAGATCTGGTGACTGTGCAGGCCATGGGAGATGTTCAACTTCACTTTCATGTTCATCAAACCAATCTTTCACCAGTCTTGCTGTGTGTATTGGTGCATTGTCATCCTGATACACGGCACCGCCATTGGATGCACATGGTCCTCCAGAATGGTTCGGTAGTCCTTGGCAGTGACGCGCCCAGCTAGCACAAGTATTGGGCCAAGGGAATGCCATGATATGGCAGCCCAAACCATCACTGATCCACCCCCATGCTTCACTCTGGGCATGCAACAGTCTGGGTGGTACGCTTCTTTGGGGCTTTTCCACACCGTAACTCTCCCGGATGTGGGGAAAACATTAAAGGTGGACTCATCAGAGAACAATACATGTTTCACATTGTCCACAGCCCAAGATTTGCGCTCCTTGCACCATTGAAACCGACGTTTGGCATCGGCACGAGTGACCAAAGGTTTGGCTATAGCAGCCCGGCCGTGTATATTGACCCTGTGGAGCTCCCGACGGACAGTTCTGGTGGAAACAGGAGAGCTGAGGTGCACATTTAATTCTGCCGTGATTTGGGCAGCCGTGGTTTTATGTTTTTTGGATACAATCCGGGTTATCACCCGAACATCCCTTTCAGACAGCTTCCTCTTGCGTCCACAGTTAATCCTGTTGGATGTGGTTTGTCCTTCTTGGTGGTATGCTGACATTACCCTGGATACCGTGGCTCTTGATACATCACAAAGACTTGCTGTCTTTGTCACAGATGCGCCAGCAAGACGTGCACCAACAATTTGTCCTCTTTTGAACTCTGGTATGTCACCCATAATGTTGTGTGCATTGCAATATTTTGAGCAAAACTGTGCTCTCACCCTGCTAATTGAACCTTCACACTCTGCTCTTACTGGTGCAATGTGCAATTAATGAAGATTGGCCACCAGACTGGTCCAATTTAGCCATGAAACCTCCCACACTAAAATGACAGGTGTTTCAGTTATTTTGTCCAACCCCTGTATATTCACAGTTTTAAACTATCTAATGATACTTTAGTAATTTAATCAGACACTTACGGATTCTGAGATTCACTTTCACACTCAATACGCTAAATAATACATGCAGCTAATATATATATACAGAGAACATCTGTTTACCTTGTATAGACGCGTCTTGTATTGAGTACAAAAGATCCTCAGAATCTCCGGTCTTGGCTCAATCAGCTGAATAAATTTTGCTGCTACTTCAGGTTTCTACGACCGTCCTCTGCTACCATTTGTTAGGATGAATCTTTTGTCCAAGAGGTCCTGAAGAAAGCAGTCGGGAAGTCCAGAAAGTACTCTTTAAAACACTTTATTAAGTGTAAAAATGATCTGTGAATATATGTCAGAGCTAAGCCGATCAGCGCTCTTTTCTCCTGCAGTCTAGAAACACAACCACCCAAGAAAGAGAGCGTGTCTTTGAGCCCGCCGGTCTTTTAAACTAGTCTAGGCTCCTCCTCCGCCGCTGCTGTTGGAGCCAATGAAATGTGCTAAAAAGCCCAGGGCTCCGCCTCCCCCCCTCGGTAGGAGACAGGGAGGGAGCCTGGCCGACGCCATTTTGAATAAAGGGAGCAAGGCCGGCGCCATTTTGAAGAAAGGGAGCACGTGGGGGTTTGCCGGAACACTTCCCATATTAAATGTACGTTTTTATGTTCCGAAAAACCTAACAGTATTCAAGTTCATTCTTTGTATCTTGCTGGTGTTTTCACTTGTCTTTCAGATCTTGTGAAGTATTTTTCTCTCACAGGTGTTTTAGATAAATCAGATTGTTCTGTGTTTTCAGCTTATGCAGGTGGATTGCATTCAACAATTTGTGACTCAATGAGTGAATAAGAATCAATGATGTTTGGATTAGCGTTCTTAGTATCATTGTCAGAGGTTGATGGAAACTCTTTTTCACCTGTCTTGAGGAGATGTTTCCTGTTTCTTCTGTAGGATCTTCCATCTGGCGTTTGTACAATGAATGATCTTGGCTGCTCAAGCTTTTTGATCACTGTGGCAGGTTGCTATACGTCCTCTTTTCATATTCTCACCTTTTCACCAGTGTATACGTCAGGCAGACTCCTTGTTTGTTTGTTTGTCATAATAGCTTTTTTGCTTGAGTTGTTTCTTTTGTAGCTTGTCCTGAATGCGATATTCGAGCAACGCGATGTATGGATCTCCCTTACCCTCTTGAGCTGTCTTGAGTAGATTCTTAATGGTTTGGACAGTTTTCTCTGCTTGTCCATTGGATTGAGTGTGTCCTGGGCTTGATGTGACATGTCTGATTTCCCAGTTGTGTCTGATAACTTGTTGATCTCTGGGAATTTGGAATAATAATCTACACAAAAAAGGTATTCTGGCCCATTATGGTGAAATAGATCAGTTCCAATCTTGGACCATGGTCTTCCTGGTAATGAATGTGGCAAGAGGGGTTCTCTCGGATTGTTGATTTTTTGTTTGTCTTTTTCTCCCACTTTAGTCCAGTTTCTACAGGTTAATCATCCTTTCACTAATGCTGGTCCCTGCTTCTGACTGGATCACACCCTCTACCGCACTCCTTCCCCATCTCCGTGCAGGCGCCACCAACCAGCCAGCAAAGGTCGTTATCGGACTAGTCTGAGAGAGAGTCCCTATCCGGCTTAGTCCCGCCCTTTATCCGAACAACAGGCCAATTGCTATTCTTGTAGCCACTCAGCCGATCAGGCTGGCAAGGCAGAGCCAAGGTTCGATACAATGTATTCGAGATCTCAGTTCTGATGAAGAGCGTGTGTTTTACCGCTGTGCCACCTGAGCGGCCCCGGACTGTTGTTTTTGTTGCCATTGCACACAGCACATCGTGAGATGTAGTTTTCTATTTGTCTCTTGCCCTTTCTTCTTGCACTTGTTTTTGTTGAGTTTGAGATTCCATTCTCTCACCCTTTGCAGTAAGAGGATGAGTCTACGATCATGTTCCTCGATTGTTTCACCGCAGACTAGGATATTGTCCATGACATTAATCACACCTTCCAGGCCTTCATTCATCTGTGCAATTGTTCTTTGGAAAACCTCAGAAGCCGATGACACCCCAAAAGGAAGACGAAGAAATCTACATCTCCCAATGAGCGCGTTAAATGTACAAAGTTTGGACATTTCATCATCAAGGTTGATCTGCCAAAATCCTTGATTTGTGTCAAGCACAGAGAATATCTTTGCATTTGGCATGCTAGAAACCACATCTTCCACTGTACGTAGTGGGTAGTGCTCACGTTTAATTGCTTTGTTCAGGTCTTGCAGATCAATACATATCCTAATCTTTTGTGGTTTCACCACTGTGACCATACTGTTTACCCAATCAGTTGGCTCTGACTGTCTGGCAATTACACCCATTTGTTCCATTTTATGCAGTTCTTCAATAATCTTTTCTCTCAGTGCAAATGGAACTTTTCTTGGAGGATGTATAACTGGTGTGGCTTTGGGATCAATCTGAATGTGGTGATGCCCTGGTAAACATCCAAGACCAGTAAACAAATCATAAAAATCTTTCAATAGGTCATAAGATAAGATAGGATTCCTTTATTGATTCCAATGGGGGAAATTCAAGTGTTACAGTACCTCCAGTACAGTGTAAGTACAGTAAATAGAGTAAAAATAGAGTAGAATAAAAATAAAAAAATATTAAAAAGGAAATTATAAAAAATATAGCTATGCTGTGCAATTACTATTATACAACAGTATGGTAATTACAACAATATAATAAAAACACTATATATTCTATATGTAAATAAATACATTTATATTTGTGTGAACTGTCTTTAAAAAACGATTAAAAACCCACCTTTTTATTAAGCACTTAAGCTGACTTGTACTTATTTACTGTTTTTTTTTTCCATTTTTTCCATTTCAAAAAACAAAACAAAAAAACCTTTTGTTCTAAAAGGTTTTAGCTGATTTGTGTACTTCGACTGTTGTTTACCTAAACTTGGGAAATGAAATGTTCACTATGGAAGCACTTCTGTATGTCGCTCTGGACAAGAGTGTCTGCTAAATGCTGAAAGTGTAAATGTAAATGAATAAAAGTGTGTGTGTGTGTATGGGGGGGATGGGGGGGTGCTGGCTTATCAGTATAACTGAACTGGCTTTCCTGAACAGCTTATTTAGTTTGTTGGCATCTCCAGCCTTGATGCCACCACCCCAGCACACCACAGCAAAATAGAGGGCGCTGGCAACCACAGACTGATATAAAGCTTTCAGCAGTCTGTTGCACACATTGAATTGATTACGATCTTTTTATCATGCCTAATTTCTCACGTTTCACGCCCTAGTATTGCTGGTACGTCACGATCAACAATCTGGAACTCATTGTTGCATTTTTGTTTTTTTGTGTTCACAGATGAGTGTTAGCTTTTCCAATGACGACATCTGATGGCCAGAATAGGTGAGTAACCTGCAAGCTAAATTTTTTGGGCTTTGTTTTAATTCCAAGTGACCTGTAGATTTGACATTGCATTTAGAACCAGTGTCCAGTTTGAAAACAATGTTCTTGTTCAATGTTCCTCACACGTATATGAACTTGAGTGAGTCCCATTCTTAATCCATAGGGTTTAATATGATGTCGGCCCACCCTTTACAGCAATAACAGCTTCAACTCTTCTAGGAAGGCTTTCCACAAGGTTTAGGAGTGTGTTTATGTGAATTTTTCACCATTCTTTCAGAAGCACATTTGTGAGGTCAGACACTGATGTTGGATGAGAAGGCGTGGCTCACAGTCTTCGCTCTAATTCATCCCAAAGGTTTTCTTTTGGGTTGAGGTCAGGACTCTTCCACACCAAACTCTCTCATTCACGTCTTTTTGGACCTTGCTTTGTGCAGTTATGTTGGAACTGTTCCCACAAAGTTGTGAGCATGAAATTGTCTAAAATCTCTTGGTATGCTGAAGCATTAAGAGTTCCTTTCAATGGAACTAAAGTGCTGAGCCCAACTCCTGAAAATCAAAACCCACACCATAATCCCCCCTCCACCAAACTTTACACTCGGCACAATACAGTAGAAGCACACCAGGTTCCTGTCCCATCTAGTACGAGCACACCAGGTTCCTGTCCCATCTAGTAGGAGCACACCAGGTTCCTGTCCCATCTAGTAGGCGCACACCGGGTTCCTGTCCCATCTAGTAGGTCTGAATGAGTGAGTGGCTAAGAGTCTGGTCAGTTTGTGTTCCTGCTTTGTGCCCAGTGACCAACTTAAATTAATGATATTTTTGGAATGCAATTAAATATTTCTAACCATAAAGACATTTTTAACCATTTTACTGTTTTACCAAGCTTGATGACTATGGATCGAGACTGCAGGGCCAATGGTGCTGCTCCTATTAGATGGGACAGGAACCTGGTGTGCTTCTATTAGATGGGACAGAAACCTGGTGTGCTTCTGTTAGATGGGACAGGAATCTGGTGTGCTTCTATTAGATGGGACAGGAACCTGGTGTGCTCCTACTAGATGGGACAGGAACCTGGTGAGCTCCTACTAGATGGGACACGAACCTTGTGTGCTGGTGTAACTTATAATGTCCAGGTCTTCTTCAAAGACTGTATTATTTAAAAAAAAAAAAAACTCCTCCAGGCCACCCAAGAAGGATGGATCCCTGCTGAGTCTGGTTCCTCTCAAGGTTTCTTCCTGTTATTTTCAGGGGTTTTTTCCTGCCATTGTCGCCCTCAGCTTGCTCAACAGGGAAAGGTTGATTTGAGACATTGTTCATTGTTCAGATATGTGCAGTGTGCGGATATGTGCAATATGTTAATTGTGCAATGTTCAGATATACTGTAGTAGTAAGTAGCACTGGTGCACCACAAGGGACTGTACTTTCCCCTGTCTTGTTTACCCTGTACACCTCCGACTTTAAGTACAACTCAAGTCATGCCACACGCATAAGTTCTCAGATGACACTGCAATTGTGCGGTGTATTGGGGCGGGGGGTGGGGGGGTGGGGTTAGGAGGAGGAGTACAGGTGCCTGGTGAATAACTTTGTGTCATGGTGCACGTCAAACCATCTACAGCTGAACACCTCCAAAACTAAAGAGATGGTGGTGGACTTCCGGAGGCACAAGCCCCTTCTTCGACCTATCACAATTGAGGGGGCAGACGTTGAGGTGGTCAGGACCTACAAATACCTGGGACTACAACTCAATGAAAAACTGGACTGGACAGATAACACAGCCACTATTTACAAGGAAGGACAGAGCCGTCTCTACTTTTTGGGAAGGCTTGGGTCCTTCGAAATCTGTAAAAAAACACTGCTGATGTTCTATCAGTCTGTCGTCTCCAGTGTTCTTTTCTATGCTGTGGTGTGTTGGGGAGGCAGCATGAAGAAGAGCGATGCCACACGACTGGACAGGCTGGTAAGGTTGGCACAGAGCTGGACACTTTCATGCTGAGGAAAGAACTCTAAAAAAACTCTTATCAGTCATGGACAATACACAACACCCTCTGAACAGCACCATCACCAGACAGAGGAGTGTATTCAGCTGAGAAAATCTTTTATACCCCAGGCAGTCCGACTGTTTAACACCACACGATGACGTGGTCGTTAAACCGAATCAACAACTCAAACATACATTTGTATTGCCACTTTCAAGACAACATATTCCTTCTCGATACCGATTCTTGTTTTCATACCTGTATGTACGTATATATTGGTTATAATTTTATCTACATATATTGCTATTATTATTATCTGTATATTACCACCACTATACTCATCAATACCTATGTCTGACATATTTTATATCTGATACACAATTTCTAATCATATGTGTTTACATATATATATATACAGTATATATATATAAATATATATATATATATATATATATATATATATATATATATACAGTATATACCCATAAATGATACATTGTAGATATTTATAACTATAACAACATCCTTATCTCTATATTTATTCTTATATATCTGTGTATATTGTTTATAAGAATAGTTACACTACTGCTTTTATCACATGTACCAGATGCACAATTTGCACATGCTGTTTTTTTATGTTGCATACCATATGCTGTATTAATGCACCTTATTTACTTACTTACTTTATTTTGTATTTGTTTAAGTTTTCTCTTCTTTGTTAAATTACTGAAGACCAATAATAAATAAAGTAAATAAAGTATCTATCTATCTATCTATCTATCTATCTATCTATCTATCTATCTATCTATCTATCTATCTATCTATCTATCTATCTATCCATCCATCCATCCATCCATCCATCCATCCATCCATCCATCCATCCATCCATCCATCCATCCATCCATCTAGTAAGGTGTTATATAAATAAGTCTGACTTAACTTGACTGATACACCTAACATATCTACCTCACCATTTTTTACTCTTGACTCGACGTGAATCACTACGCAGTGATGTTCTGGTTTGAGTCAAAACGAAACTAAAATAATAAATTGCGTAACGATAGCGGTCTTGATTTCAAGTGATTTCAAGTAAGTGATTGTCATGAACATTGTCTTGATTCTGTGTGAAGAATATTAGATGAACAGATGAATAAAGCTGTAATGTGTTAGTGTGTGTAGTTTCATTCTGTATTTGTGTTTTTCCGCAGCTATTCTTCTTATGATTTAACAGTTTGATGTTTTAACAACGGAGGCTCCCCCACTTCCTGGTAAGAACCGATTTCTGTTTGATTTAGAGATAAATATGTTTTCTGTCGCGTAATAATATTTGTAATAATCAGGTCAGGATTGAATCAAAATGAATTCCTGCAATTATGTGTTTACACCGGTGTTTTTGATCAGTTTTGATCGCTCTCAGATACGCAGTCCTGTACACAAGAGACGGGTGACCGTGGTACAGTTAGTTTCCTGTTCTCTGCCAATATACATCAAAAACTGCACGAACTGACTCTACAGTAAACAAGGAACAACCTACAATTAAATAAATGTCATTGTTTCTTGTTAAATTGTATTTAATCTTATATATAAAATATGAGGTTCATCTGCGTTGAAAAACTAAGGGAGCGTCTAAAAAGTGCATGAAGCCTAGTTGTAGTAGTTATCCAGCAGTGGTGGATCAAGTACCTGAAAGCCATACTTGAGTAAAAGTACAAATATCTTTTTAGATTTTTAGTGCAATTTTATTACCAACCTCTAGTAATTGTATTACCTCTAGTCTAACCATTGTAGCTTTTACTGACCAAACTTAATAAACATTCTTAGGGCTGTTTCTACTTACTTTCTGTTTTTCCTGGGATTTAGCCAGTAAACTGTTTTATTTTTTGTAATGTCCATTTGCCACAACTTAGACATCCTTGAGTTTTTATGGTAGTTGTGGCTCCATCTCTGCTTGGTGTCAGCTTCTTTTTTCTTTAGCTGCTGCTCCCCATAGCCTAATTAATAGTGTATTTAACAGGTATTTTATCAAAACATAGGTTTAATTGTGCTTCCATTGGTTACTTGGTTATTAATAATCATAACTATATAAGTAATTAAATATTCTGTCTTCTGTTGTTTAGACTCTGCTGAAGAACCATCAATCATCAGGATCTTACTGTTGGGGAGATGTAGAACTGGAAAAAGCTCATCATGGTCTCCATGTTGCTGCTCGTGCTTCCTATTGGAGAAGATCTGCAGAATTAAGAGGAGATCCTGGAGTTAGAATTATTTGGTCCAAATATCCAGAAATACACTATCATGCCCTTCCCACAAGGAGATGAACTGGAGGGGGATGGAACCATTGAGCAGAACATTGAAGATAACTTAAAACTGGCACATGGTTGCTTTGGACAGTATCATGTTTTTAACAACAGACATCATGATGAAAACCAGGTTGAGGAGCTACTGGACAATATTGACAGTTTGGTAAAAAATAATGAAGGAACATTTTCCATGGGACGGAGAAGAAGGAACAGCATTGATGCACCTATAAACTGTAAGTAATTTATATGATATTTTCCTGGTTTAAACAGATTTTGGAGCCATTTCATATAAAGAATCTTAAATGTTTCAGTTTTTGTTGTGGTACTAAAATACAGTTGTATATAAAAAGTTTGGGCACCAATTTATAAATAATTTATTTTTTAATAGTTCATGGTCATTTTGAGGTCTTTTGGGATTATGCTCCAGTTTTTAACTAAATATAACATCTTTTTTTAAATGTTACAAAGGTTATATTTAGGATATCCATTTTTCAGTAATGAGTTTACTACTCCCCACCACTGCTAAGATCCACGTTCAATTCTCATCTGTACTGTCAGCCAGCTGGATGCCCTCACAGGGCTCTAGACTAACTTTTTTTAACTGGTTGCACTGGTGCGCCTAACTTTTTTTCTTAGGTGCACCAGCATAAAAGTTAGGTGCACCCAAATTTTCGACCACATCGCATTTAACACTGCAGTTTTACAGGTTCACTTTTTTTTTTTTTTAAATCACTGTCCATATAGGCAATATTGACTTGTAAATAACTAACAATCTCTTCAATATAAAGTTCTTTATTTGAAGCACAATTCTACAAGGGGGGGGGGGGGCACGGTGGCTAAGTGGGTAGCACTGTCATCTCACAGCAAGAAGGTCCTGGGTTCGATCCCCAGGTGGGGCGGTCCAGGTTCTTTCTGTGTGGAGTTTGCATGTTCTCCCCGTGTCTGTGTGGGTTTCCTCTGGATGCTCCAGTTTCCTCCCACAGTCCAAAGATGTGCAAGTAAAGTGAATTGGAGATACAAAATTGTCCATGACTGTTTGAAATAAACTTCTGTGAAATGATGAACCTTGTGTAATGAATAACTATTGTTCTTGTGGTGAATGTAACCAAGGTGTAAAAAACATGACGTTAAAATCTTAACAAACAAACAAGAAAGGGGGGCACCAGTACCTGTCTGGGGGAGCGTGAGTGCCTGCCCAGGAGGTGTGGCATTATGAGATTTTTTCTTTTTTTAACTTTGAAAACTAAAGCAATTCATTTTTCATCCACAGGAGACACATTTGATTAGTCTTGCTGACCACGCACAAACGCACGTTTAATGTTATCCAGTTTAAAAATAGGGCTAACTGTGAAGATAAATCGGTGATGCTCTGTTCACAGTGTCGCTATAAGTGAGTCATGAGTCGATTCATAAGATGCGAATCGTAAGTTTCTTTTTACAGTTATCTCTTTTACTGTTATAATGAATGTTGCGGTTTTAAATAAACACCAGTTACTGGAACATTATGTGTGACTCGCCTACCGTATAAAGCGCAGGCTAAATTACCATGATATTTAATTATTTAGTTATTTATTTAATGCTATTACCACAGAGCGGTAACCGAGTCAGACTCGTTCTGCCTGTGGGCTAAAAGTTTAGTCAGTCAAAGCAGAAGATCCTGAACTAACCAACTTAGTCATTGATGTACTTTTGCCTCTGCTTGGCTCTGTAACGTTTTCTGCTCTCATCTACATCAAAAGCAAGAACCGCTTACGATTTACCAAAGTAAACCACGAGTTTATATCATGTGTTCATAGAATCGGCTCAGATGGGATGCGGATGGCGAGTTTGCGCGTGCGTGCGTATGTGTGTGTGCGCGCAAGTGCGCGGTCGGCAAACGGAGCGGGGCGCATGTCCAAAATGGTTGAAAACCCCTGGTTTATACCACAATATGGGCCTAATGTGTGTCTGTTGTTGAGTCTGTTGTTGTTGGCTTTCAGAGTCGTGGACACTTTTCCCTTGAACGGCTGGTCGCACCGGTGCGACCTCAGATTTTATCTTAGTCGCACCATTGAGAAATTAGGTCGCACATGCACTCTAGAGCCCTGCACTCTAGAGCCCTGCTTCACAGACATGTCTACACCACGTCTGTGCCCAGTGTTTCCTGGTGGAACCAAACCCACCCCAGTATGTGCAAAAATAAATATAAAAAATGTACAGTTGCCATTGAAAGAACAAATACACGAGTTCTAATTACCTGGATCCTTAATTTATCAACATTGTGGTAAAAAAAGCATAACATTTATGCTGTTGTATGCAGAATAAAATTGGGTAAAAGTGTTGTGAACAATTTAGTGTAAGTCTTTTTTAACCAGTTACAATGAACCTACGTTTAACATTTGTTATGCCAGTTTATCACCTGTTACTAATGTTACACTTCATACATTGACATAGTTAAAATATTCTTAGTGATTTTTAATTTAACTTGTTTAATATTGATGAGCATTGATTATTTTTTATGTTGGCTCTCTAATCCAGAGGCACTTACAGATTCCACCTGTACCTCCACAGGTTAGCGAGTACCAGCTAGTCTTACCTTGGTTATGTATAAGACTTTGGTAATAAAACCTTGATTTGTGTAGTGAGGAAAACTGTCCCTCCTAGTAGGAGTTATTAGTAACTGGTTCTTACTCTGGAAGACTAGAAGCAAAAAGATCTAGGCCCCACCCCCAGTGCAATAAGCCTCAGTACTTGAATAAGTATGCATGTATAGATATACAAGTAAGCCACTAGTAGAGATGGTGAGGTGGGCATTAGGGAAAGAAATGCTAACATGGTGCTAACACAAAGCACAAATGGTAATGTTATACTTATGAAGTCATAAGCATGACAACCTTACCCAAATCTAACAGAAAAGGTGAGACGCCCTGCTCCACAAAGCCTACACAAAATAATTATACAACATTTATTTTTGTTAGAAACAAATTCTTTCAAAAAGCTGCTTTGCTAAATATGACAGTAACAACAACAAAAAAATAACAATTGTAATACTAAATGAATAAATTTAAGGTTAGAGTGTATTTTCTCCTTTACACCCTGTTTTACACCATGTAAAGTTATAGACGGTCTGACAGTTTCTGAATGGAAACCAAGTACTGTACTATAATAAACAGTCACTGGGATTCTTCGTCTTGCTTATGCAACAAGAAAAGTCTCCCACATATTTAAGTCATAAAAATAAAAATAAAAATTTATTTGTATAATCCACATTTGCATCATAATATTTTAATCATATTATTTAATAGTAGTTAAACAATTAGTGTATATTTATAATAGCTGTTACATAACATTTTTATAATGAATGCAACTAATTAACGAATATTGACCGAACAGTTCAGAATACAGTGCCATAAGAAGTATAACCATGTTCTATCAGGTTTTTAAACCAAATTAAATATTACACAACAAATACCTGTGTAAACATAAAACGCAGTTTTCAAATAATTATTTCATGTAACTGGTACTGTGCGATCAATATTGTTTTATTAGTTAGTTTTAACTAAATGTAATTATGAATATAATATAAATATAATTATTAATTAGGTTTAATTAAGGGTGTGCTGTGTAGAGTTTGCATGTTCTACCTGTCTCCGTGTAGGTTTTCTTCAGGTTCTTCCACAAGTCCAAAGTTATACAATAAGGACAACTGAAGCTACTAAAAATTACCCAAGGTGGTGGCGCTCATGTGGCGCATCAGTAAAACATACTAGCACACCAGAGCTGAGATTTCAAAATCGTTGGTTCAAAACTCAGCTCTGGTAGACTGGGCACCTACATGGACAGTGATTGGCTCTTGTTCATACAAGGCTGGATGGGACCTCATAACTGATGCAATTATGAGATGTCTGAGTGATGGTGCCTGCCATCTATTTCCTTTCTGCTTTGTCTGCCTTTGGACTGCTTTATGAACCCATCTCAGGAATGAGGGTACCAGTCTTGAAACCCAAAAACCTAGCCTTCAAACCCCAGAATCAGTGGATGCAGGATGGTAACACTAATCAAACCCCACTCTGTACCACGCAACCTCCGAGCCACTAGTCTTGCTCGACTTGATCCTCCACCCAGGACTAGAAGAAGACCAGCATCAATCAAGGCTCTTCTCTGTACTGGCACCCAAATGGTGGAATGAACTTCCTCTGTCAGTCCAAACAGCCGAGTCTCTTGCTATCTTTAAAAAAACGGTTAAAAACCCACCTTTCTACTAAGCACTTAAGCTGACTTGTACTTACTTACTAACACTCTTTCATTTCTTTAAAAAAAACAACAACCTTTGGTTCTAACAGGTTTTAGCAGATGTGTTCCTGGGCTGTTGTTTACTTTGCTCTGGATAAGAGCGTCTGCCAAATGCCGAAAATGTAAATGTAAATGTAAAAAACACAGCCAAGACTTAAAGGTTGCCAGTTCATCTCAGGGTTTCACATAGTTACTCATTTATACTCACCATGTGGAAATTTTTTGCAACTAGTCCATTTCCTAGGGGGAAACCAAAGTTCCCAGTACTCTACCCTTGTTTATTAGATATACAGGGTAAATAAAATGCATAGCTACAGTGGTGCTTGAAAGTTTGTGAACCCTTTAGAATTTTCTATATTTCTGCATAAATATGACCTAAAACATCATCAGATTTTCACTAAAAGTAGTCCTAAAAGTAGATATAGAGAACCCAGTTAAACAAATGAGACAAAAATATTGTACTTGGTCATTTATTTATTGAGGAAAATGATCCAATATTACATATTTGTGAGTGGCAAAAGTATGTGAACCCTTGCTTTCAGTATCTGGTGTGACCTCCCTGTGCAGCAATAACTGCAACTAAACGTTTCCGGTAACTGTTGATCAGTCCTGCACACCGGCTTGGAGGAATTTTAGCCCATTCCTCTGTACAGAACAGCTTCAACTCTGGGATGTTGGTGGGTTTCCTCACATTAACTGCTCGCTTCAGGTCCTTCCACAACATTTTGATTGGATTAAGGTCAGGACTTTGACTTGGCCATTCCAAAACATTAACTTTATTCTTCTTTAACCATTCTTTGTAGAACGACTTGTGTGCTTAGGGTCGTTGTCTTGCTGCATGACCCACCTTCTCTTGAGATTCAGTTCATGGACAGATGTCCTGACATTTTCCTTAAGAATTCTCTGTTATAATTCAGAATTCATTGTTCCATCAATGATGGCAAGCCGTCCTGGCCCAGATGCAGCAAAACAGGCCCAAACCATGATACTACCACCACCATGTTTCACAGATGGGATAAGGTTCTTATGCTGGAATGCAGTGTTTTCCTTTCTTCAAACATAACGCTTTTCATTTAAACCAAAAAGTTCTATTTTGGTCTCATCCGTCCACAAAACATTCTTCCAATAGCCTTCTGGCTCGTCCACGTGATCTGTAGCAAACTGCAGACGAGCAGCAATGTTCTTTTTGGAGAGCAGTGGCTTTCTCCTTGCAACCCTGCCATGCACACCATTGTTGTTCAGTGTTCTCCTGATGGTGGACTCATGAACATTAACATTAGCCAATGTGAGAGAGGCCTTCAGTTGCTTAGAAGTTACCCTGGGGTCTTTTGTGACCTCGCCGACTATTACACGCCTTGCTCTTGGAGTGATCTTTGTTGGTCGACCACTCCTGGGGAGGGTAACAATGGTCTTGAATTTCCTCCATTTGTACACAATCTGTCCTACTGTGGATTGGTGGAGTCCAAACTATTTAGAGATGGTTTTGTAACCTTTTCCAGCCTGATGAGCATCAACAACTCTTTTTCTGAGGTCCTCAGAAATCTCCTTTGTTCATGCCATGATACACTAGCACAAACATGTGATGTGAAGAGCAGACTTTGCTAGATCCCTGTTCTTTAAATAAAACAGGGTGCCCACTCACACCTGATTGTCATTCCATTGATTGAAAACACCTGACTCTAATTTCACCTACAAATTAACTGCGAATCCTAGAGGTTCACATACTTTTGCCACTCACAAATATGTAATACTGGATCATTTTCCTCAATAAATAAATGACCAAGTACAATATTTTTTTCTCATTTGTTTAACTGGGTTCTCTTTATCTACTTTTAGGACTTGTGTGAAAATCTGATGATGTTTTAGGTCATATTTATGCAGAAATATAGAAAATTCTAAAGGGTTCACAAACTTTCAAGCACCACTGTATGACATTCTAAAACTAATTAATTATATGCACATAAAATAGATATATAACTATATAAAATTGTTACATTGTTAGAATATTACCAAAAGTCTTATTAACTGCTAAAGTTTGGTTGTCTGTGTTAAAAGTTTCAGGTGAAGGTGAAGGAGTCCTGCAGGGAAGTCAATAAAGAATCTACAGACATTTTTGAGCAGCTTTATGGAAGCCAATCACAACCTGAATGGTGCTGCTGGGAAAGACAGGAGAAGGAAAGAATTCCTTACGAAACACCATCCTCAGCAAAAAAACTGTTATAGACATCAAGCAGCTCAAAATCAGAGACCAAAGAATGTAGCTCACAGAGGGTTCTCAGCAGTGGCGGCTGCTGGTCTATCAAAGAGGGGAAGCTCACTGTCGGCTTACATCATAAAATTTGTCCATTTATTTATACATAAATTCTGCCCTCCATTCTTTTTCAAGAAAATGGCCTGAAATGGGTTGCAGTTTGTATTTCGACTTCACTCGAAAAATCCATGATGGGACTGAAGCTCCCAGTTATTAAGTAACGTGTAGATTTCAAAATAGCTGTCAATCAAAACAGGATTCAGCCTTTCGACTGATCCTCCAATCATCTTGCAGAAGCTCAACGTCCACAGCTCCATTCACCCCCAGAGACGCTCAGCATCCGGGGGCAGGACAAAATCGTGTACGACCCACTCGGATTTATAGCGCCCTATCTCCTCAACGGAAAGAAAGTTCTACTGGAAATGTGCCACCAAGGAACGGGATGGGACGACCCAATTCCAGAGAGGTTAAAGTCGCGGTGGGAGAAATGGCAAGATGACCTTGTGAAATTGGAAGGAATACACATAGCCCGCTGCCATCAGCCAGCTGACTTTGGAAAGGTAATTAAAGCAGAATTGCATCACTTCTCAGATGCCAGTACTACTGGCTATGGACAATGCACTTATCTGAGACTGATTAATGAAAAAAGGGACATTCACTGTACTCTTCTCCTGGGAAAGGCATGCGTCTCGCCGCTAAAGATAACAACTATACCCAGGTTAGAATTCACCACAGCTGTTGTCTCAGTCACAGTGAGTAATATGCTTAAAGAAGAATTAGGGTACTCCGATATAGAGGATTTTTATTGGACTGATTCAAAGGTTGTTTTGGGCTACATTAGTAACGATGCCCGCCGCTTTCACACCTTCGTGGCAAATAGGGTGCAGAAAATTCATCATGCCTCAGACCCCAAACAGTGGTTTTATATACCAACTGATGACAACCCAGCAGACTGTGCTTCAAGGGGGACAACAGTGGACGAGTTGCTCGTCTAGTTGGTTCACTGGCCCTAATTTTCTATGGAAAAATGAAATAGAAATGCCAGCAGAAGGGCCTTTAGAGCTACCTGTTGGTGACCCAGAAGTTAGAAAGGCTCAGACTTTTCAGACAGAAACCTCAGTGCAAGTAAACCTTGTGGGCAGACTCTGTAAGTTTTCTTCTTGGTCCCAGGCTGTCAGGGCAGTGGCACGTCTCCTGCGACGTGCTAGAAAGGATAAATCAAGCACCCTCTCAACAGTTAGTGAAAGACAAAGTGCAGAGCGTCTCATCATCAAAGACCTGCAGAACCAAGCATACCAGGAAGAAATAAACTTACTGATCAAAGGACATCAGCTTCCAAGACACAACAAGCTGTATCACCTTGATGCTTTTCTGGACTCAGAGGGTGTGCTCAGGGTGGGAGGTAGGCTCAGCCGCTCATCTTTCCCTACTTCATTCAAATACCCCACAGTCATACCACAAGGACAACACATAACAAAACTCATCATTGCTCATTATCATGAAAGGGTGAAGCATCAGGGTAAAGGCTTCACCATCAACGAGATTAGATCCAATGGCTATTGGATGTGTCACTTGTCGACGGCTGAGAAGGCCTGTTGAAGGCTAAAGAATGAGTGACCTTCCAGTGGATTGAACAGAACCCTTGCCACCGTTTACATACTGCGGCATGGACTGTTTTGGTCCTTTTTGGACTAAGCAAGGGAGAAAACAAGAAAAGAGATACGGGTTACTTCTCACCTGTTTTTGCTCTAGAGCAATTCACATCGAAATGTTAGAGGACATGTCTACAGACACCTTCATTAATGGACTGAGATGCTTTATTGCTTTAAGAGGTGCTGTAAGACAAATTAAATGTGATCAAGGCACTAATTTTATGGGTGCAAAAAATGAACTGAGTGCTGCACTAAAGGAATTAGATATGGACAGACTGAATACATTTCTCACAGAGAAACAGTGTGAGTTTGTAATGAATGCACCTCATGCTAGCCATGCAGGGGGTGTATGGGAATGGCAAATTAGAACTGTGCGAAGTGTCCTGAATGCCACTCTGCTAATGTCCCCTGGTAGGCTTAATGATGCATCATTGCGCACTTTTCTTTATGAGACCATGGCTATCGTCCACTTACTATTGATAATCTAAATAGCCCCAACAGTTTAGAGCCACTCACTCCCAACCACCTGATCACAATGAAATCTATTGCCGCCTTGCCCCCACCTGGCATCTTTGAAAGAGCGGATCTTTATGGAAGAAAGAGGTGGCGTCAGGTGCAGTACTTAACAGAACAGTTTTGGAGTAGATGGAAAAAGGAGTATCTCCATAACATCACAACGAGACAATGCTGGCACAGCACTAAGAGAAACCTGCAAGTCGGTGATGTAGTTATGGACACTGAGGACACTTTACCCAGGAGCCAGTGGAGACTTGGGAGAGTCTCAGAAATCATTAAAGGCCAAGATGGACTTGTAAGACGAGCCAAAATCTTGTTGGGAGAAAGAGAACTGAATAACAAGGGAAAGCGCACCAGCAAACTTTCTCTAGTGGAACGCCCAGTCCAGAAAGTTTTGTTGGTTGAAGCAGTCTAAGCACAATGCAGTTATGAACTGTAATATACGTAGTTTCCTGTGTGATATACTGTAAATGTTTAAAGGGTTATTTTTCTATGTGGAAATTAAGTGTTTTGAGGTCTCCATGTTGTAAAACCAATACACTAATTTGTACACTAATTTGGTGGGAGTGTAAATAACCACTGGAAAGGTTTATTATTTTAGGTGAATCACCTGATTAATATCTCAGAGTTATTCTATTTTTGTTATTGACATGAATGCTTTATTATTAATATTTAATATTTAATTGTGTGAAGTACAGAGGCTTTATGCCATTTTATGCACTAAGGTATAAGGGAGCTTTTATTTTGACAAAGTTCATCGGCAGTTACCTTTTGTTTTGTTTCCGGTCTATGAGATCATCAGTAAGGTTACAGCACTTATCAGAGACAGTACTAACAGTGTAGGCTTTATGTTTATTAGTTTAATGGACCCATAATTGAGGCACAAGCTCTTACGGTGGTTGTAGTTTATGTGTTTATTTAATGTGTACTGTGTAATGGGGGTGGGGGGGTGGAACTCCCGCCTCCATCTGTATTTAAGCAGAAGAGCGAGCGGTGTTCAGCGTTGCACCTTCTACCTGCTCTGTGTAACTGGGTTAAAAATATATTTTTGCTTTGTGTTTAAAATTTCACCAACTCCTGAAATGTGTTTACAATAATATTTTTGTGTTCTGTATGTATATGTGTTAAGTGTTTGTATTGGAGAACCGTTTATTCTGAGGTTTATGTTAATTGTGTACTGTCCCTTGAAGAGACACGGATTTTTGTTTTGACACTGCTGCAGCGCTCTCAGTGTGTAAAGGTTGTTCTTATTTTGACACTATGTAAAAGTTGTGAAGTGTGAACATTTATAAGGTACTATTAATTTGACACCGCACCTGTAGTGGTTCTGTGAAGCTACCGTAACAGGTGAACGGCAGTTGGCGCGAACACAGAGGAAGAAGCGGGAGAGTTGTGAGTGGGAGAAAGAGAAAACCTATAAATTTAGCCCCTAACTAGAGTGGGAACAAGGTATTTTTATATTTAATTCATGGTTTTTCTATGTGTTCTTTGTATTATAAATAGACATGTTGATTACGGGATGAAGTTACTGCATGAATAGCGTTTTTTACTGCGTTAGCACTGTGCTAATGTTAGCTATGGGAGTATGTCATTGTACCTGTGTAGGCTGATGTTACATTTTACATTTTCAGCATTTAGCAGACGCTTTTATCCAAAGCGACTTACACAATGAGCGGAATACAATGAGCAATTGAGGGTTAAGGGCCTTGCTCAGGGACCCACAATTGCAACTTGGTGGTGGCGGGGCTTGAACCGGCAACCTTCTGTTTACTAGTCCAGTACCTTAACCACTGAGCTATCACTGGCCCCCAGAACATGTTTGAATAATTTGAAGTGAAAGTAAGGCTCTTTTGCATTTAAAGTCCTTAAGTTTTATTTAATATGATTTAAATAATGCTTTATTTTAATATTGTATTAAAAATGTATATATGGACATTTGTAAATGTAATTATATTTGTACAGTCAAAGATGCATAATTTGTATTTTCTTCGAATTATTAATGTATGTTTTATTTTGATCTTATTTTTAGCTCTTATGGTGTGTTTGAAATCACACAGTATTAAAATTCTTCATAAACCATCAGTTGACCACCATTATTCTGGTCGGGTGGCTACACAGTGAGATGCAAAACTAAGAGAAGATATATGTTCTAGCGTTTTTTTGGTAAAACCTCTTAAAAAACTACATAAAACAATTAATATGCAGTTATAAACATTATAAATAAGGTTGTGAACATGCAAATATGTTGTAACTTGTATGTGAACTGTTTTATTTTTCTTAAAGTTTTATTTAAGAAACTAAATAAAACGTTTTATTTTTTTAAAAGTTTTATTTAAGAAACTGTAAAGGAAAAAGGTGTGCTCCTAGAGCTCCTGACCTCACAGAGCATTTGGACTGTTTGTGTGCCACACCCTCCTCTCACTCTCAGTCTCCTGGCACTCCCCTATTAATGATTGGTCCCCTTGAGAGGGGAGCTTTTCCCAGTAAACTCTGTCTGTTTGATTTGGATTTGGATCTGCCTTTGCCTTCTGTGTGTCCGCCCCTCTCGTCCGTCACACACACTCTATCTACAAAGCCACACTGTTTCAGTGCTTGTAGAATGAGGCCAAGTATCATCTTGCTGAAATAATCATGAACATTGGAAAAGGGAAAAGATGTCACCTTGAAGCCTAAATCTCAATATACAGTACGTCTCTACATCAATGGTATCTTCACACATATGCCAGTCACATTATGATGACATTACTATTATTAGTAGTAGTAGTATTCAATACATTCTTTAAAAAAACAAACGGTCAACTCAAACACTAATCCACTAGTGTTTGTTTACATTATTTAGTTGCGTAGGATATTAAGCCCAGCTATTAGATTACACTTTCTGTACTTTATCAGCAAACCTGTTTTGTAAATGATCAATAGAAGAAACAAGCTTATGTTTTATTTCTGAATAACATCTGAGCTGTGATGATGTACAATCACCTTCAGCTTGTACCTATACAGTAAATGATCACAATGAGAAATTATTCTATGATTTAGATTTCTAGAAAAATCATTTTAAACTGAATTACTGTAATTACTCCAAATCAACAAACACACTGAATGTTAAAAATGTGATTAATAATAAAAGCTGATATTCTGATTTTTTAAATTGTGCTCAACATTAAGAGATTTAACATGTAAATTATAAAGGCAGAAATCAAATCATTTTAAGCAACAACGAACGAATGAATATAATGAATTGTTGATGTAATAATTAAGAAACATTTTTAGTAAAGATCAACAATGATCATGATTCTTTAATAACATGTTAATTCATAAACATATTTGAGTAATAAATCTGAGACTTGTAGTTCTGTGATATGATGCTTTATTAATTTATTTCAGGCTCTGTTTTGCTTCTTCTCTTGAACAGATTTTTCTTGTTGTTTTGGATGTTTAATGCAGATTTCTTCAGAAGATCTGAGTTACACAAAATTAGTTAAGTTAGTTAATTTAGGTGCTATATGATGATAGATTAATATTAAGTTACAATCTTTAGACCTTGTAAAAAGAAATTAATATGGTGGCTTGGTGGGTAGCATTGTCGCCTCACGGTAAAAAAAGACCTGGGTTCAATTCCTGGATTAAGTGGCCCAGGTTCTTTTTGTACATGGCAATACACAAATCCTCCGTCTGAGGTTTATAGATATGAAAATGCAAAAGTTACAAGTCTGCACAAAAGGAGAGGAGATACTGAAACTGCCGTTCATTACATTTTCTGATAGAATAATTAAACTTTCAGCACAAGGTGGTTTTTGTGTTTTTTCCAGCTACCACAACCAGGTGTAAAATATTCCATCATTCCATCATATTCTCATTTAATCAGAGATCACACTAAGCAAACATAGATTGCAAAAGTAAAACCAAAAGAGTAAAACTTTGTTTTTTCCTCAAAATTTGTAGATTTAGCATTAAGCAGGGCTTTTAGATTACACTAGGGCTGCACAACGATTTTTTTTTTTATCAATTAACCTAACGATTATTTTATTAATTAATTTATTTTTTATTAATCAATTGAATCTAATAAGTAATTTATTCATTATTCCAAAGGGGGTTATGTGTGCGCTCAAATAAAAAATTTTTTAGCTAAAATAACAAAAAAACAGACACAATATGCACTTCAGGGCTTTATTCTGCAAAACATACCTGCAGTAACAGGTACCTTTATTGTAATGTCAAACATTAAATGTCCCATAAAATTAAAGCAAGAGCTTGTAAGATTTAAGTAAAGGAATAGAGTGCAGAACATTTAACAACAACAATGTAAAGTTACTTTTAGGGTGAATACCACCAGTAAAAATTGGTGCAGTTTAAGTAATACTATTTTTATCTTAACAATCAGCTGGAGGATGCTCAGCAGCCATCTGGGTGAACATGGACTTGGGTTTCTTTGTGGAAAATGAGCTCAAATTTAAATTACTGTGACAGTTTTATCACTGTATGTCACAGTGACTCTTTACCTGAAATATAGTCTCAATATTCTACAACCCCTGGCAAAAATTATGGAATCACCACTCTTGGAAGATGTTCTGTCAATTGTTTAATTTTGTAGAAAAAAAATAAATCACAGACATGCCACAAAACTATCATTTTTCAAAATGTCAACCTTCTGGCATTAAGAAACAATAAAAAAAAGAAACAAATATAATAGTTGTGGTCAGTCACAATTGCTTTTTTTAGATCAAGTAGAGGAAAAAAATATGGAATCACTCAAATCTGAGGAAAAAAATATGGAATCACTCAAATCTGAGGAAAAAAATATGGAATCACTCTGTAATTTGCAGTTTAAAAACAAAACATCTGCAGCAGATTAGATTTGCTAATTATTCTTCAGTTTAAAAAGAGTGCTTACACCTCGGAGAGCTGTTGCACAAAGCAGATTGTCATGAATCATGGTTCCAACACAAGATACAGTGCCTTGCAAAAGTATTCAGCCCCCTTGAACTTTTCAACCTTTTGCCACATTTCAGGCTTCAAACATAACGATATGAAATTGTAATTTTTTGTGAAGAATCAACAACAAGTGGGACACAATCGTGAAGTGGAACGAAATGTATTGGATATTTTAAACTTTTTTTAGAAATAAAAAACTGAAAAGTGGGGCGTGCAATATTATTCAGCCCCCTTGCGTTAATACTTTGTAGCGCCACCTTTTGCTGCGATTACAGCTGCAAGTCGCTTGGGGTATGTCTCTATTAGTTTTGCACATCGAGAGACAGAAATTTTTGCCCATTCTTCCTTGCAAAACAGCTCGAGCTCAGTGAGGTTGGATGGAGAGCGTTTGTGAACAGCAGTTTTCAGCTCTTTCCACAGATTCTCGATGGGATTCAGGTCTGGACTTTGACTTGGCCATTCTAACACCTGGATACGTTTATTTGTGAACCATTCCATTGTAGATTTTGCTTTATGTTTTGGATCATTGTCTTGTTGGAAGATAAATCACCGTCCCAGTCTCAGGTCTTTTGCAGACTGCAACAGGTTTTCTTCCAGAATGGTCCTGTATTTGGCTCCATCCATCTTCCCATCAATTTTAACCATCTTCCCTGTCCCTGCTGAAGAAAAGCAGGCCCAAACCATGATGCTGCCACCACCATGTTTGACAGTGGGGATGGTGTGTTCAGGGTGATGAGCTGTGTTGCTTTTACGCCAAACATAACGTTTTGCATTGTGGCCAAAAAGTTCGATTTTGGTTTCATCTGACCAGAGCACCTTCTTCCACATGTTTGGTGTGTCTCCCAGGTGACTTTTTATAGAGATCTTTGAGAAATGGCTTTCTTCTTGCCACTCTTCCATAAAGGCCAGATTTGTGCAGTGTACGACTGATTGTGTCCTATGAACAGAGTCTCCCACCTCAGCTGTAGATCTCTGCAGTTCATTCAGAGTGATCATGGGCCTCTTGGCTGCATCTCTGATCAGTCTTCTCCTTGTTTGAGCTGAAAGTTTAGAGGGACGGCCGGGTCTTGGTAGATTTGCAGTGGTCTGATACTCCTTCCATTTCAATATGATCGCTTGCACAGTGCTCCTTGAGATGTTTAAAGCTTGGGAAATCTTTTTGTATCCAAATCCGGCTTAAAACTTCTCCACAACAGTATCTCGGACCTGCCTGGTGTGTTCCTTGGTCTTCATGATGCTCTCTGCGCTTTAAACAGAACTCTGAGACTATCACAGAGCAGGTGCATTTATACGGAGACTTGATTACACACAGGTGGATTCTATTTATCACCATCAGTCATTTAGGTCAACATTGGATCATTCAGAGATCCTCACTGAACTTCTGGAGTGAGTTTGCTGCACTGAAAGTAAAGGGGCTGAATAATATTGCACGCCCCACTTTTTAGTTTTTTATTTCTAAAAAAAGTTTAAAATATCCAATAAATTTCGTTCCACTTCACGATTGTGTCCCACTTGTTGTTGATTCTTCACAAAAAATTACAATTTCATATCGTTATGTTTGAAGCCTGAAATGTGGCAAAAGGTTGAAAAGTTCAAGGGGGCTGAATACTTTTGCAAGGCACTGTATATATATATATATATATATGTGTGTGTGTGTGTGTGTGTGTGTGTGTGTGTATTGATTTGTATTTGTGTATAGTAATCACATCTCGCATTATGTTGCACAGTTTCTGCACTACTTGTCACTTTTACACACTTGTTCACTTGAATTGCTTCTGTTTTTTAAATTATATTTTTAATTTTTCTAATTTTCTACATTTTGACATTTTAAAAACATCTCTATATTTTTTGTATAGTATATATTTTGACTATTTGTACGTTTTGTAACTAATGTGGCTGAGCAGTCACTAAAGCATTTCACTGCCAGTTGTACTGTGTATGACTATGTACTGTATGTGACAAATAAACCTTGATTTGATTTGAAATCAGAAAAAATGTGTGAGTTTTAGACTAGGACAGCACTGTGGCTCGGTGGGTATCGCTGTTGCGTCACAGCAAGAAGGTCCTGAGTTCGATTCCCAGATAGAGTGGTCCGGGTGGAGTCTGCATGTTCTTCGTGTCTGTGTGGGTTTCCTCCCACAGTACAAAGTCGTGTAAGTGAGGTGAATTGGAGATACAAAATTGTTGTTGTGATGGACCTGGTGTGCATTCCACCCACAGGGAGCTGGGGTAGGCTCCAGCACCCCGCAACCCTGATTAGGATAAGCAGCTCAGTAAAATGTGTTTTAAACTGCTCAAACAGAAATGTTTCATAGTTTGGATTGAAAATTATCTGAAGTCGGGACTCGTCTAACTCTTCTAGTTTTTATCTATCAGAAAACGAGGTGTGAAGAGTTTTAGACGGGGTTTATGTGACAGCGACACGCAGTGTTAGAACTAGGAATGACTTTTTTAGGCCTTAGACCTGTGGGCCAACTTTTATTTAATTTCTAAAATACCTCACGGGCCATTTCAGAAAGGGTAACGGGCAACAGGACGTAGTTTGGAGCTCCTTTGAACACGATTCGTCAAACCATGTCTGTATAGAGCTGCGTGAAATCGTTTCTCTTACAAGTGTATTTCAATTTTTGACCTGAACTGTGGGAAACAGGGAAGTGAGACTGAGAGATGATTAATGTTTTTTGTGGAACTGTTTTTACTGGTTAATATTAAAGGAAAATAATTTTCGACATCACAAACCCATCACCTCATCATAACCTCACCCTCCCCTCATCATAACCTCACCCTCACCTCACCCTCCCCTCATCATAACCTCACCCTCACCTCACCCTTCACCTCATCATAACCTCACCCTCACCTCACCCTCCCCTCATCATAACCTCACCCTCACCTCACCCTTCACCTCATCATAACCTCACTCTCACCTCACCCTTCACATCATCATAACCTCACCCTCACCTCATCCTTCACCTCATCATAACCTCACCCTCACCTCATCCTTCACATCATCATAACCTCACCCTCACCTTACCCTTCACCTCATCATAACCTCACCCTCCCCTCATCATAACCTCACCCTCACCTCACCATCCCCTCATCATAACCTCACCCTCACCTCACCCTTCACATCATCATAACCTCACCCTCACCTTACCCTTCACCTCATCATAACCTCACTCTCACCTCACCCTTCACCTCATCATAACCTCACTCTCACCTCACCCTTCACCTCATCATAACCTCACCCTTCACCTCATCATAACCTCACCCTCACCTCACCCTTCACCTCATCATAACCTCACCCTCACCTCACCCTTCACCTCATCATAACCTCACCCTTCCCCTCATCATAACCTCACTCTCACCTCACCCTTCACCTCATCATAACCTCACCCTCACCTCACCCTCCCCTCATCATAACCTCACCCTCACCTCACCCTTCACCTCATCATAACCTCACTCTCACCTCACCCTTCACATCATCATAACCTCACCCTCACCTTACCCTTCACCTCATCATAACCTCACCCTCACCTTACCCTTCACCTCATCATAACCTCACCCTTCACATCATCATAACCTTACCCTCACCTCACCCTTCACTGCATCATAACTTCAGCCTCTCCTCATCATAACCTCACCCTTCACCTCATCATAACCTCACCCTCACCTTACCCTTTACTCCATCATAACTTCAGCCTCTCCTCATCATAACCTCACCCTAACCTCTCCCTTCACCTCATCATAACCTCACCCTCACCTCACCCTTCACCTCATCATAACCTCACCCTCACCTCACCCTTCACCTCATCATAACCTCACCCTTCACCTCATCCTAACCTCACCCTAACCTCTCCCTTCACCTCATCATAACCTCACCCTCACCTCACCCTTCACCTCATCATAACCTCACCCTTCACCTCATCATAACCTCACCCTTCACCTCATCATAACCTCACTCTCACCTCACCCTTCACATCATCATAACCTCACCCTCACCTTACCCTTCACCTCATCATAACCTCACCCTCACCTTACCCTTCACTCCATCATAACTTCAGCCTCTCCGCATCATAACCTCACCCTCACCTCACCCTTCACCTCATCATAACCTCACCCTCACCTCACCCTTCACCTCATCATAACCTCCCCCTCACCTCACCCTTCACTCCATCATAACTTCAGCCTCTCCTCATCATAACCTCACCCTTCACCTCATTATAACCTCACCCTCACCTTACCCTTTACTCCATCATAACTTCAGCCTCTCCTCATCATAACCTCACCCTAACCTCTCCATTCACCTCATCATAACCTCACCCTCACCTCACCCTTCACCTCATCATAACCTCACCCTCACCTCACCCTTCACCTCATCATAACCTCACCCTCACCTCACCCTTCACCTCATCATAACCTCACTCTCACCTTACCCTTCACTCCATCATAACCTCACCCTCACCTCACCCTTCACCTCATCATAACCTCACCCTTCACCTCATCATAACCTCACTCTCACCTTACCCTTCACTCCATCATAACCTCACCCTTCACCTCATCATAACCTCACCCTCACCTTACCCTTCACTCCATCATAACTTCAGCCTCTCCTCATCATAACCTCACCCTTCACCTCATCATAACCTCACCCTCACCTCACCCTTCACCTCATCATAACCTCACCCTCACCTCACCCTTCACCTCATCATAACCTCACCCTCACCTCACCCTTCACCTCATCATAACCTCACCCTCACCTCACCCTCCCCTCATCATAACCTCACCCTCACCTCACCCTTCACCTCTTCATAACCTCACCCTCACCTTACCCTTTACTCCATCATAACTTCAGCCTCTCCTCATCATAACCTCACCCTAACCTCTCCCTTCACCTCATCATAACCTCACCCTCACCTCACCCTTCACCTCATCATAACCTCACCCTCACCTCACCCTCACCTCACCCTTCACCTCATCATAACCTCACCCTCACCTTACCCTTCACTCCATCATAACTTTAGCCTCTACTCATCATAACCTCACCCTTCACCTCATCATAACCTCACCCTCACCTCACCCTTCACCTCATCATAACCTCACCCTCACCTCACCCTTCACCTCATCATAACCTCACCCTCACCTCACCCTTCACCTCATCATAACCTCACCCTCACCTTACCCTTCACTCCATCATAACTTCAGCCTCTCCTCATCATAACCTCTCCCTTCACCTCATCATAACCTCACCCTCACCTCACCCTTCACCTCATCATAACCTCACCCTCACCTCACCCTTCACCTCATCATAACCTCACCCTCACCTTACCCTTCACTCCATTATAACTTCAGCCTCTCCTCATCATAACCTCACCCTAACCTCTCCCTTCACCTCATCATAATCTCACCCTCACCTCACCCTTCACCTCATCATAACCTCACCCTAACCTCTCCCTTCACCTCATCATAATCTCACCCTCACCTCACCCTTCACCTCATCATAACCTCACCCTCACCTCACCCTTCACTCCATCATAACCTCACCCTCACCTCACCCTTCACCTTATCATAACCTCACCATCACCTTACCCTTCACCTCATCATAACCTCACCCTCACCTCACCCTTCACTCCATCATAACCTCACCCTCACCTCACCCTTCACCTTATCATAACCTCACCCTCACCTTACCCTTCACTCCATCATAACCTCACCCTCACCTCACCCTTCACCTCATCATAACCTCACCCTCACCTCACCCTTCACTCCATCATAACCTCACCCTCACCTCACCCTTCACCTTATCATAACCTCACCCTCACCTCACCCTTCACCTCATCATAACCTCACCCTCACCTTACCCTTTACTCCATCATAACCTCAGCCTCTCCTCATCATAACCTCACCCTCACCTCACCCTTCACCTCATCATAACCTCACCCTCACCTCACCCTTCACTCCATCATAACCTCACCCTCACCTCACCCTTCACCTTATCATAATCTCACCCTCACCTCACCCTTCACCTCATCATAACCTCACCCTCACCTTACCCTTCACCTCATCATAACCTCACCCTCACCTCATCATAACCTCACCCTCACCTCACCCTTCACCTCATCATAACCTCACCCTCACCTCACCCTTCACTCCATCATAACCTCACCCTCACCTCACCCTTCACCTTATCATAACCTCACCCTCACCTTACCCTTCACCTCATCATAACCTCACCCTCACCTCACCCTTCACTCCATCATAACCTCACCCTCACCTCACCCTTCACCTTATCATAACCTCACCCTCACCTTACCCTTCACTCCATCATAACCTCACCCTCACCTCACCCTTCACCTCATCATAACCTCACCCTTACCTCACCCTTCACTCCATCATAACCTCACCCTCACCTCACCCTTCACCTTATCATAACCTCACCCTCACCTCATCATAACCTCACCCTCACCTCACCCTTCACCTCATCATAACCTCACCCTCACCTCACCCTTCACTCCATCATAACCTCACCCTCACCTCACCCTTCACCTTATCATAACCTCACCCTCACCTCACCCTTCACCTCATCATAACCTCACCCTTACCTTACCCTTTACTCCATCACAACCTCAGCCTCTCCTCATCATAACCTCACCCTCACCTCACCCTTCACCTCATCATAACCTCACCCTCACCTCACCCTTCACTCCATCATAACCTCACCCTCACCTTACCCTTCACCTCATCATAACCTCACTCTCACCTCACCCTTCACTCCATCATAACCTCACCCTCACCTCACCCTTCACTCCATCATAACCTCACCCTCACCTCACCCTTCACCTCATCATAACCTCAGCCTCAGTGAGACTGGGGCAGTGCTAGTCTAGTGGGTAGAGAGTTGGACTGTCAGTCTTAAGATTGTAAAGCCAAGCAGCCACTGTTGGGTCCTTGAGCAAGGTTTTACCCTCTCGGCTCTGACCTCAGCTTCTACAAGCTGGGATACGCATTAATATGTATATATTACAAATAAAGGTGTCCTACATTTACCCAACCTCACCCTCCCCTGTGGAGGTGTTCCACGACTACATGTTGCTGTGTTTCACTGTTCTGCATCATGATGACTTGCTGAGTTCATTTCTTGCTACTTACTACTGTTGGTTAATCCTGTGTATGAAACTTCATAATGCACTTGTTAACCACCATGATGTGGCTGTTAGCTGGCCCAGTTTCTCCCAGTAAACAGTAAAAGTTTTGAGCTTATTAGCGGTAGTTTTGCATGTTAAAGTTCAAGCTTGTTTACATTTTGTACACAACGTGCACTTCATGAGCAGATATTTTGTGCACAGATATTTTTGTGTTGTTTATGTACATTCATCCACCTGTTTTGGTGTTTTGTTTTCATTCACTTCATTTTCTTTCAGTAAGGCAAAATAGAGTTTCTGTTTTTGATTATACAAAAATAAAAGAATAAACAAAAGGAGTTTTGTCATGGCGTCCATTTTTACCTGACCAAAAACCACTTGAACGCACATCATGTCATAATTACGACCTCCGAACTCGTAAGTAGGAACTTCCGAGGAGGACTTGAAGGCAGCATGACTCTGATTATCAACAGCAAAATCAGCATTTCTAAACTTCTCATGGCTGCTTCGTCCTTTGGATATCTTGCATTGAAATCATCTGCCACTTCATACTGCTGCATTCCTTTCTGAACTGCCTGAGGTTACTTCCACTTGTTTGTTTACTCACCCCGCCTCTTGTTGCTTGTTGGCAGCTGAAATGTTCATGTAAATTCTCAAGAACTGATGGTACATTATCAGAACTTATCAGTTCATGATGAAAGCGGTTTATCTGACTATGTGAAGGAACGACTGTTCAGGTTTAAACTGAGGGCTGCAGGGTACAATACACAAGAACCCATTATTTAAGACTCTATAATCATTAACATTTTTGGCTTTTAGCCAAAGTGAGGTACAGTACTGTAATAGTATACTGTCTAAGCAATTGAGGTTTAGGGGCCCAACAGTGGCAACCCGGCAGTGGTGGGGCGTGAACCAGCGACTTTTCCATTACTTATCCAGTAACTGCACCACTAGGCCGGGAGTTCTGTCCGGGACTCGGACACAGTCTCAGTGTTCACGTCTAGATTGAAAACATATATATTTACTCAGGCTTTTGATTAGTATTTTAAATATATATATATAGACAAAGGTTCATGACCTTATTACCTGCTCGCTCTCCCTTTTAGTTATGCTGTAATAATTAGGAGTCTAAAACTCTCTGTAAAACTGATATTTAATTCACATTGTAACTACATCTTCTGTCGTTTTACCCCGAGGTGGTTCTGACGAAAACCTGTTCACCCTCTCGAGGTTGAATCCTGCAAGTCAAACAGTGCTGCTCCTGCTAGATGTGACGGAAACCTGGCGTGTTTGCATAAAAAATGTCCAGAACCTACAACGGACTTTATTACAGATTGGACTGAATAATGAAAAACTCCAATTATTTATTTATTTAGTTTTTGCTAGTTATAACTTTTAGTTTAATTTAATTTTGTGTATGTCTGATTTGAATCCTATTTATTGTAAGTATTCTCCAGGCCACCCAAGGAGGATGGAGGTCCCTGCTGAGGCTGGTTCCTCTTAAGGTTTCTTCCTGTATTTTAAGGGAGTTTTTCCCTGCCAATGTCACCCTCGGCTTGCTCAGTAGGGGTTTTTGGTCTGTTGGTTCTGGATTCTGTAAAGTTGCTTTAAGATAAAGTCTATTGTAAAAAGCGCTATATAAATGAAGTTGACTTGACTAGGCTACACTTGTCATTTACAAAGAACATAACTGACTTATCTCAAAGTTTACTGCATTAATAAAACCGGTGGCAGCCTGGCTCGGTAAGTAGCACTGTGCTTTTCTTTGTGACTTTTAATCCCCTGTGGAGCTTGGTGAAGAG
Source organism: Trichomycterus rosablanca (assembly GCF_030014385.1). Classification (NCBI taxonomy): domain Eukaryota; kingdom Metazoa; phylum Chordata; class Actinopteri; order Siluriformes; family Trichomycteridae; genus Trichomycterus; species Trichomycterus rosablanca. The sequence continues at coordinate 50,653,281 of NC_085989.1, forward strand.
GTGTAAGTGAGATGAATTGTAGATACAAAATTGCCCGTTGAACTGATGAATCTTGATTAACCTGTAACTATCTGTCCAGTTAGAAACGGAACCAAAGTAAAAACAGCACTTACACTTGTTTGTTAAATCTCCCCCCACTGGTTGTTGTTAGCTGGTGACTAAAATATTCATGTACATCTTTAAGACTACTCAAGGCTACAAGTGTAATTGAGTTAACCTCGCTCCTCTTGTAGATTTTCATGTAAATCCATGAGAGAGATCACACTCCTGATTTAGTCCGTATCTGTCCTTATCCTCCACTTAGTACTGGTTCCACTATCTGATCACAAGCCTTTCCTGTTCACTGCTTCTTTGGCTTTGCTCTTCAACTTCTGTTGACTCCCTTGTCCACTTCTGATGCTTTTTCTATCGGTTCTGCTTCTACTTCTCCTGAAGATCGCATCACTATACTTAACCTTTAGCCATCTAGTAAAAATTGTACGTCTGCCCACACAAATCCCAAAAGGCAGACGTCATCGGTGTGGAACAGCAGCAATGGCTTATGGATGAATACTGTATCATCTTTTTGCTGTACTGAGTGGATTCTGATGAGTCACAATGTGTTCCTGCTGTGTTGTGAGTACATGCGCACTTTCATTTTAATGTGTGTTATCCCTCCGTTCCACGCCTATCAGTTCGGAGCCTCTGCGCTAACAGTGAGTCGTTCTTTATTTTTTAATGCTGTATTGCTTTTGGTTTCTTTAGTGGTTTGGTAGATCAGGTTTTATAGAACAGTTCCACAGCAGGATGAGCAGATGCACCTGCTTTTCATTCATTTATTCTTTGAACAAAGAAGATCAAATAATTCACTTCCTGTTTTTATGGTTGTGGCTTCAGCGAGACAAAGTCAAAACATCCGATAAAACCAACAGATTGTTTTAGGATCTTGGTCTCCGTGTGTGTGGTTTAAGGAAGACAGCATTTGACAAAGTTGTTTGACAATCGCCAGTTTTAACAAGACATGTAGACAAGGATGTAGACGTGAATTGTACATTTGGAAGGGGGGAGGGGCTAATCTAGCAGGATTGGGGGTTCTTGCCATTCTAAAACATTTCTGATGTCAATAGCAGATAGGAACCCTGATTCTAACATTACGCAAAGGTCATGAGTGGGATATGTTAGTTTATTCTTTTTACATCAGTATCTGGATGTAGCGTATGTCTGAGTACCGGGAAGGGCGGCTGCACTGACAATTATTTCCACCGGGGCACCCAGTCAACCGGTAGCAGAGGAGGTCTCCTAACTTTTGACTTGACTCTAGTAACTAGTCTGTTAAACTATAAATAATAGTTGCAAAAGAAGAAGTCATTTATCTTTACATTAATGTTTCTCATATAGGCTACAGTCTAGTAAATATACTGCTTATTTAAATAAATAAATACAAAACAAGATCCCAAAAGCACCTGGTAATGACAGTAACCCTCCTGCTATTACAGATTAATCCAGAATTAAGTCAGTTTCCTCTCTTCAGCTCAACATCCAGGACCTTGTAGCTCCCAGGTATAAAATATAATTCATCACAAGGTTTTCATGTCTCAGAAATGCAGTAGTTCATATCCCTTTCCCACCCTGCCACGCCTCTTTTTTGTATTTTCATTTGTAGCTCCTCTTTGGTGGTGAATCTAAAATACTAAGCCCTTCTTTTTCACAGAGGGACTCTGTATCTGGAGTAAACAGGGGATAATCATGAATGTAATAAGAGAGATACAAATTAAACACATCTATTATGTAAACATATATACAGTAGACCCTTGACTTAAGAATTTAATTGGTTCCAAAGGTTTGTTCTTAAGTCAAAATGTTTGTTAGTTAAACCTATTTTTCCCATAAGAAATTATGTAAATAGAATTAATTCGTGCCAGACATCCCAAACCCCCCCTTACCTAACCTAACCCCTACCTATAAATACAAGCATATTTCCCCTAATCTTAAATAATAGAATAGACATTCCTGTAATAAACAATAATGAACAACAATACACAGTACTGTACATAAAAAAACACACATCACATTTCAGTACAGTACGTGTGCTGTACCATACGCCATAATACATTTCCTTCTTTTTTATAAAATGTATCTACCAGAAACAACAATAACTCTCATATTTCTCTATTATTTCCTTCTTTATTTCAATAATATTGTATTTTGTAGGTGTAATTTCACGAAAAGATCATTTCTTTCTTCTCTCTCACTCACTGTCCCCTCTGTCTGATTCACAGTGACAGCTACTGGCAGGAGTAATTATTCAACAACAAATAGTGATAGATTTGTTCATTTTCTCACCACTACGCTTCCTGTGCAGCTTCTTTGGGGACATTTTAATATAAAATTTTACAAAATATAAAGAAAACACCGGAAAAACACTGTCCGCTGTCCGAATGTTCGCTCACTGTATATACAGGGGTTGGACAAAATAACTGAAACACCTGGTTTTAGACCACAATAATTTATTAGTATGGTGTAGGGCCTCCTTTTGCGGCCAATACAGCGTCAATTCGTCTTGGAAATGACATATACAAGTCCTGCACAGTGGTCAGAGGGATTTTAAGCCATTCTTCTTGCAGGATAGTGGCCAGGTCACTACGTGATGCTGGTGGAGGAAAACGTTTCCTGACTCGCTTCTCCAAAACACCCCAAAGTGGCTCAATAATATTTAGATCTGGTGACTGTGCAGGCCATGGGAGATGTTCAACTTCACTGTCATGTTCATCAAACCAATCTTTCACCAGTCTTGCTGTGTGTATTGGTGCATTGTAATCCTGATACACGTCACCGCCATTAAATGCACATGGTCCTCCAGAATGGTTCGGTAGTCCTTGGCAGTGACGCGCCCATCTAGCACAAGTATTGGGCCAAGGGAATGCCATGATATGGCAGCCCAAACCATCACTGATCCACCCCCATGCTTCACTCTGGGCATGCAACAGTCTGGGTGGTACGCTTCTTTGGGGCTTCTCCACACCGTAACTCTCCCGGATGTGGGGAAAACAGTAAAGGTGGACTCATCAGAGAACAATACATGTTTCACATTGTCCACAGCCCAAGATTTGTGCTCCTTGCACCATTGAAACCGACATTTGGCATTGGCACGAGTGACCAAAGGTTTGGCTATAGCAGCTCGGCCGTGTATATCGACCCTGTGGAGCTCCCGACGGACAGTTCTGGTGGAAACAGGAGAGTTGAGGTGCACATTTAATTCTGCCGTGATTTGGGCAGCCGTGGTTTTATGTTTTTTGGATACAATCCGGGTTAGCACCCGAACATCCCTTTCAGACAGCTTCCTCTTGCGTCCACAGTTAATCCTGTTGGATGTGGTTTGTCCTTCTTGGTGGTATGCTGACATTACCCTGGATACCGTGGCTCTTGATACATCACAAAGACTTGCTGTCTTGGTCACAGATGCGCCAGCAAGACATGCACCAACAATTTGTCCTCTTTTGAACTCTGGTATGTCACCCATAATGTTGTGTGCATTGCAATATTTTGAGCAAAACTGTGCTCTTACCCTGCTAATTGAACCTTCACACTCTGCTCTTACTGGTGCAATGTGCAATTAATGAAGCTTGGCCACCAGACTGGTCCAATTTAGCCATGAAACCTCCCACACTAAAATGACAGGTGTTTCAGTTATTTTGTCTAACCCCTGTATATATATACAGTGTATCACAAAAGTGAGTACACCCCTCACATTTCTGCAAATATTTCATTACATCTTTTCATGGGACAACACTATAGACATGAAACTTGGATATAACTTAGAGTAGTCAGTGTACAGCTTGTATAGCAGTGTAGATTTACTGTCTTCTGAAAATAACTCAACATACAGCCATTAATGTCTAAATAGCTGGCAACATAAGTGAGTACACCCCACAGTGAACATGTCCAAATTGTGCCCAAATGTGTCGTTGTCCCTCCCTGGTGTCATGTGTCAAGGTCCCAGGTGTAAATGGGGAGCAGGGCTGTTAAATTTGGTGTTTTGGGTACAATTCTCTCATACTGGCCACTGGATATTCAACATGGCACCTCATGGCAAAGAACTCTCTGAGGATGTGAGAAATAGAATTGTTGCTCTCCACAAAGATGGCCTGGGCTATAAGAAAATTGCTAACACCCTGAAACTGAGCTACAGCATGGTGGCCAAGGTCATACAGCTGTTTTCCAGGACAGGTTCCACTCGGAACAGGCTTCGCCAGGGTCGACCAAAGAGGTTGAGTCCACGTGTTCGGCGTCATATCCAGAGGTTGGCTTTAAAAAATAGACACATGAGTGCTGCCAGCATTGCTGCAGAGGTTGAAGACGTGGGAGGTCAGCCTGTCAGTGCTCAGACCATACGCCGCACACTGCATCAACTCGGTCTGCATGGTCGTCATCCCAGAAGGAAGCTGACACACAAGAAAGCCCGCAAACAGTTTGCTGAAGACAAGCAGTCCAAGAACATGGATTACTGGAATGCCCTGTGGTCTGACGAGACCAAGATAAACTTGTTTGGCTCAGATGGTGTCCAGCATGTGTGGCGGCGCCCTGGTGAGAAGTACCAAGACAACTGTCTCTTGCCTACAGTCAAGCATGGTGGTGGTAGCATCATAGTCTTGGGCTGCATGAGTGTTGCTGGCACTGGGGAGCTGCAGTTCATTGAGGGAAACATGAATTCCAACATGTACTGTGACATTCTGAAACAGAGCATGATCCCCTCCCTTCGAAAACTGGGCCTCATGGCAGTTTTCCAACAGGATAACGACCCCAAACACAACCTCCAAGATGACAACTGCCTTGCTGAGGAAGCTGAAGGTAAAGGTGATGGACTAAACCCAATTGAGCACCTGTGGCGCATCCTCAAGTGGAAGGTGGAGGAGTTCAAGGTGTCTAACATCCACCAGCTCCGTGATGTTATCATGGAGGAGTGGAAGAGGATTCCAGTAGCAACCTGTGCAGCTCTGGTGAATTCCATGCCCAGGAGGGTTAAGGCAGTGATAATAATGGTGGTCACACAAAATATTGACACTTTGGGCACAATTTGGACATGTTCACTGTGGGGTGTACTCACTTATGTTGCCAGCTATTTAGACATTAATGGCTGTGTGTTGAGTTATTTTCAGAAGACAGTAAATCTACACTGCTATACAAGTTGTACACTGACTACTCTAAGTTATATCCAAGTTTCATGTCTATAGTGTCGTCCCATGAAAAGATATAATAAAATATTTGCAGAAATGTGAGGGGTGTACTCACTTTTGTGATACACTGTATAGAGAGAGAGAGACGGTCGGAGTCAACTTGTTCGTGACGTCACATGTTTCACGAATTTCGGTTCGTAATCCGAAAATTGTTTGTAGGTTAAGTTGAGAAAGATCGTTCGTAACCCGAAATGTTCATAGGGTAAACGGTTCGTAACTCAAGGCAAGGCAAGGCAAGTTTATTTGTATAGCATCTTTCATACAGATTGGCAATTCAAAGTGCTTTACATAAGGAAAAAAATTAATTAAAAGCATTAAAACATTCCTGAGATCTAGAACCTCAGAAAGACTTCTTGCAAACATTTAGTTGCAATTAAGAGAACATGAAATTAAAATAAGAGAGATAAAAAATGAAGAACATGAAAAACTAAAAGAAAATACAGTAAAATATACCCTACAATTTAGGGAATATGAATTTAAAACAAGAGAGATAAGCAATTTAAAACATGAAAACTAAAAGAAAATATAGTAAAATATATCCTACAATTTAGAGAATATGAAATTAAAACAAGACTAAAAGAAATATAGTAAAATGAGGGTAATAGCAAAAATTGTTAGCTCAATCATAGGCACAAGAAAAAAGAAAAGTTTTTAACCTGGATTTAAAGATTTCTATGTTTGAGGAACATCTAATATCTCCTGGCAGTCTGTTCCAGTTATATGCAGCCCAACAGCTAAATGCTGCTTCACCATGTTTAGTTTGGACTCTTGGCTCAACTAGCTGACCTGAGTCCATGGATCTAAGAGATCTACTGGGTTTATATTCTCTAAACATTTCTGAGATGTATTCTGGGCCGAACCCATTCAGTGATTTATAGACCAGTAGCAGCACTTTAAATTCTATTCTGTAATTAACCGGAAGCCAGTGTAGAGATTTTAGAACTGGAGTGATGTGCTCAGTTCTCTTCGTCTCTCGTCTTAGTTAGAACTCTAGCAGCAGCGTTCTGAATGAGCTGTAACTGTTTAATGGTCTTTGGTCAAGGGTCGACTGTATTTAAAACATTAAGTTACATTCAAAACTAACGTTGAGACTGAGTACATATTCTAACTCTGTGTCATGCTGATATAAAGTAGACTGTATACGGAAATGTTAATTAGAGAACTTATGCAGCAGTTCAAAAGCACAAAATGAATTCGTTCTGGTTAATGGGGAAAACCCTCCGCAAAACTGTAACATGTACAAAGGTGTCGCCTCAATGTGCAATATTCAGCTGGAATCTTTTCACGACCTCTAAAAAGAACAACTTCACTAAAATTAAGTCAATAAACAACGAGTTAGTCTCTGTTTTTTTAACATATTGTTTATGGAGGTGTCAAACATTTATTTGTAGACCGATCTGTTAAGTTTAGCGCTCACAAAAAGGTGTTTAGTGCACGTGTAGATGATATGATTTGGGATTTAAATTATTTCTGCAGCTTTTAAAAGATTAAAAGAAACATACAGTGTTATTTAATGGGTCATTCCTGGGATTTGGTGCAGTTTGGACCTTAAAACTTATTGAAAATTTTTTTTGTTTTTCATGTTTTATTATAAAAAGGGCGTGTTCTACTTTTCCAAACTAATATTGGTCAAGCCAAATTACACATGCACCTCATATACACTGACGTCCAGCCTGTTACGTATTAGGCCGTAACAGGGTGGACCATAACAGGGTAGACATTCTGACATAAAATTAGTCATTAGCTAGCGAGTGAGCAAAACCATGCTAACATGAAAGTGAATTCAGATCAAGAATTCTCTGCTTTTTAGTGTGATTATTTTTAAAATGATCAAATCGTTTTGCTTTTTCTCATATATCCCATAACAGGGTGGACATGTTATCATGTTATGGTCGACCATATTAAGACTTTGAGGATAAAATGTGGAAAAAACAACATTAAAATGAGGAGTTTAATAAGCCGCTCATCTTCCAAAGTTGTTTTCCCTCCAAAAAGATCATGTGAGCGCCAGGAAATGATGTCAGTATCTAAAACAGCTCTTCATTTTAAGAGACAGTAGTAAGAAATAACAGGGGGTGGACTTAAGGACAACTTGAGGGACGAGTGAAAAACCCTCATAATCAGCAATAAAATCAAACTCATAAAGAAAAAAAAATCCAGGGTTTAGAGGGACTAAAGCAAAACCTTAAACAGTATTGAAAGACTGAGATATTGTCATGATTAAACCTCATGTATCCATCACTAAATCAGAATGTACAGCACTGGGGATCATGGGAAAACCTCTGCTATCTAACAGATAAAAACAGTATGTATACAGTCATTTTATTTGGGGGGGGGGGGTAGAAAACATTGTGTTTAGTATTTAAAAGTGTTCATTATTTCAGTAAGATGTTTAGAAATTGTATTGTTTAAAATGTACTTAATAAATACAATCATCAGTACTGGGGACACAAAAGGCACCGATTGTAGGAATGACCCTAATAATAAAAATAATTATTGAATTTGGCATCTAACCAACTGGTTCTTTGCTTTTCCTACATGTGACTAAGCTGATATCTGTCAAGATCTGAATCCTGCTTGACTAAGAGAAACATTCATCCATTCATTCACTGTCTGTTTTACCACCGCTGTATCCTGATCAGGGTCACGGTGGGTCTTATTCACTGGGCAAAAGGCAGGAACCAGCCCATACAGGCCACCAGTCCATCACATCATTCTGTAACAGCAGAAAGGAAATTTTTTATTTCAATTTATCTTACGTATAGATACGTATTATTCTAAACTAGACAGCTTTCCTTTTGACAACATTCTGAAGTCAGTGTCAAAGTGTTGAGGAAAAAATCAGTCCAGGATAATAATGCTCCTCACTTTTTAGTAGGAGACAGGTCTGGACTGCAGACAGGTCAGTCTAGCACCTGCACTCTCACTATGAAGGCAAGCTGTAATAACACATGCAAGTAGCTTGGCTTTGTCTTGGAAACATGTTGCTCCAAAGAACGTTAATTGTTTACATATGCAAATTATGCCATAACATGACAGATGTTTGATTTTGCAGTGGTGTCATTAGGGACGGACCTTTCCTCTTTGTGAGAATGTGAAGAGTCATCACAGCACACAGAGTCTAAACTTTCATTTGTAGGTTTTTGTAAGTGCAGTGATGAACTGCGTCCTCCAGAATACTTAACATGTTAGATTTTAATGCAGATTTTAATGCCACCTTTTTGTCAACTCATATCAAACATTTAATCTTTAGTGAGGTACATCTGGACTGGTAAGCATTTCTCAAGCTATAAATATGAAGCTGGTTTTACTGGGATTTTCCGATAATGTTTCTGTTCTGGGCCTGATGCCCAACAGTTACTTAGTCCTTCTTCTTGATTTTCCCCTACTGGACTGGCATCATACCTGCATTAATTGTTCACTATTGTTATCCAGCAGTATCAGATGTGAACTAATCTAATTCAGCTTCTTATAGCATTTAGATGTATTATACTAAAAGCATGAACAGCTCTGATTGACCGGTTTAAACAGGCATTGGTGTAAAATCCATATCCATTATCCATATCCCACAGTACAAAGATGCTGGTGAGGTGAACTAGAGATACTAAATTGTCCATGACTGACTGTGTTTGACATTAAACTTGAACTGATGAATCTTGTGTAATGAGTAACTACCGTTTCTGTCATGAATGTAACCAAAGTGTAAAACATTTCTTTGTTCTACAGGAATGAAGGTGACAGCACACAGTAAATTACTCATGCTAGCGATGTTAGCAATACAACATGGCACACTGGCAGTAAGTGCATATTCTCATTATTATAATTTTTTATTCTTTTTTATTTTATTCTTAAATTCATGTTTGTGTTTTTATTATTTAAATTTTTTTTACCTTATTATAATTATTAATATCAACATTATTATTATTATTTCTGAGGTGATTTTTTTTTTTAATTTGTTATTTTTATTAGTATTTAAATTATTATAATTGTAATTATCCTTTTTCATTTTATATTATTATTATAATAATAATAATTATTATTATTATTATTAGTAGTAGTAGTATTATAATTATTATTATTATTAGTAGTAGTAGTAGTAGTATTACTATCATTTGTATTTATTATTATTATTATTATTATTATTATTATTTGTTATGAAGAGAGGCTTACCAAAGCATCAGGCTTACCATTCTTGGACCCTGGTCTATAAGATAGGGTAAAATGGAAGCGACTAAAAAAAGAGACCACCGAGCCTGACGGGAATTCATCCTCTTAGCCTGCTAAGTTTTTGTGGTCCGTCCAGATCAGGAAGGGATGTTTCGTCCCCTCAAGCCAATGTCGCCACTCATCAAGCGCTAGCTTGATGGCCAGAAGCTCCTTATCACCTACCGGGTAGTTACGCTCGGCAGGAGTTAGACGATGGGAAAAGAAGGCGCAAGGGTGGAGCTTCTTTTCAGGACCCACTCTCTGATGCCCCAACCCCGACATCAGAGGCATCCACTTCAACTATGAAGGGTTCCTCTGGGTCGGGTAACTGCAAAACTGGAGCAGTGGTTAAGAGAGTCTTGAGCCTCTCAAAGGCTTGTTGGGCCTGCATCGTCCATTTAAACGGTCCCCTACCTGTAAGGACCGTCAAAGGAGCGGCGACTGTGCTAAAGTCCCGAATGAACCGCCTGAAAAAATTTGCAAAGCCCAGGAATATTTGCACTTGGCATATGGAACTAGGAGTTGGCCAGTTCTCCACAGATTTGATTTTAGCCGGATCCATTTGGAGGGTGCCCTGTGATACTATGAACCCCAAAAAGGAAATAGAGGGGGCGTGAAAAACAGACTTCTCCAGCTTGACGAATAAGCAATGGTCGAGCAGAAGCTGGAGAACCCGTCGGACGTGCCTCACATGCTCTTCAATGGACCGGCTAAAAATCAGGATATCGTCTAGGTAAACATAGACGTATCTGTCAAGGGCTTCTCGTAAAGCCTCATTGATGAAGCGTTGTAAGACCGCTGGAGCGTTCATTAACCCGAAGGGCATCACTAGGTACTCATAGTGTCCCGTGGGCGTAATGAAAGCAGTCTTCCATTCGTCCCCCCGCCTGATCCGGATCAAGTTATACGCGCTGCGTAAATCGAGCTTAGTAAAAATTGAAGCTCGCTGAAGGGCTTCAAAAGCCGTGGCCATCAGCGGCAGCGGATAACGATCCTTGATCGTAATGGCATTCAGACCTCGATAGTCGATACAGGGGCGCAATGATCCGTCCTTCTTCCCAACGAAGAAGAAGCCTGCCCCAGCTGGGGAGGACGACGGACGAATGAACCCCTGATCGAGTGCCTCCTTGACATACTCCTCCATGGCTAGCCTTTCAGGGGCTGATAGGGAAAAAAGGCGCCCCCTAGGAGGAGTAGTGCCAGGAAGCAGATTGATGGCACAATCGAAAGGTCTGTGGGGGGGCAAGTCCCGCGCCCGGTACTTGCTAAAGACCTCACATAGGTCGTGGTACACAGGTGGTACTCGAGCCAAATCAGGGGTAATCGCACTAGGCGATGGTGAGTCCGATGACATGCTGGCTGGCAGCAGACATGCATCCTGACACCTTGTACCACAGGCAAAGATTGACCCGGTTTCCCAATCAATTTGGGGATTGTGTCTCCTAAGCCACGAGTGTCCCAGAACCACTTGGAGCTGGGGGACCTGGGTGACCAAAAAGGTGATTCGCTCCTCGTGGGTCCCCAAACGCATCGTGAGAGGAGGCATTTGGTGCGTGATGGGACTGCCAGCGACCGCTCGGTCGTCGACAGTGTGGACCGCAATGGGAACCCGCAGCAACTGGAGCTCAATCCCCAACCTGTGTACCAAGCTATAATCAATAAAACTTTCCACCGCGCCCGAATCGACACAGACTTTTAGGTCCAGGTTCCCAGAACCCCAACACAACGAGGCATTGAGGAACAGACCCTGGCCAGGGATGATGGTACGGCTCGCTCTCGACTCCCTACCCCGAGAGCGGCCTACTTGTTTAACCGAGTTCGGGCTCTCGAGGCGGAGGGTGAAGAGGCGGGCCCCCTGGCCGATCCCAATTGCATGGGTTCTGGGCCCTGGTCCTGCGACACGGGCTGGGGCTGACCTTGCGGCCGAACAAAGGGGAGGTGAGAACCCTGCTCCCGAGCCCGTTGTCGAAGTCTGGTGTCGATGGTGGTGACCAAAAGGTAAAAGGCTTTGAGCGTGGTGGGAAGTTCACGAGTGGCCAACTCGTCTTTTATTTTCTCCCCCAGCCCGCAATGGAAAATGGCTATCAGTGCCCACTCATCCCAACCACACTCAGCCGCCAGAGTACGAAACTCGATGACATAATCAGCGACTGAGCGTCCCCCTTGGGATAATTCGAGCAACCGCGGCCCCGCCTCCCTTCCTTCTGCCGGGTGGAAAAAAGTGTCCTTTAGAGCCTCCCTGAAAGTAAGATCTGAAGAGCACTCGGGTGCGTTTTGCTCCCAGAGGGCAGTGGCCCACTCCAAGGCTTTACCAGTCAACAGAGAGATGGTATACGCACTCTGATGGAGCACTCTGAAGGGAAGCGGGAAGGCTGAAGCTCGAATATAAGGGAGCACTGTAGGAGGAAACCCCGACACTTCCTAGCGTCCCCCGAAAAACGCTCGGGAGGCGGAATGGGGGTCTCAACTCCTACTGAAGCCGCTGGGGGAGTGGGAGGCTGTCCCAGGGTATCTGGGCTGGCACCCAGGGTTGGCAACAGCTGAGCGATCTCAGTCACTCGCTGTGCCAGCTCTGTGAGCGCCAGTTCGTGCCTCCCCAATGCTGCCCCCTGGTGACGTAAAACGTCAGCCACAGGGGGAACCTCTGCTGGGTCCATTATTGGTCGCACCTTACTGTTATGAATAGAGGCGTAAGACCCAAAGATGCAGAGGATAAAAATAATGAGAACAAAAAAAACAATTCGGGAAACCCTGAATGATGCCGCTGGCGCCGCAGGCAACTGAAAAAGAGAAAACACAAACACAGGCAAAAACGGAAAGAGCGAGGCACGAACCCGGGTCGCTCAGTTGCGAGGTGTTTGCGTTCCTCGTAGCGCTATATAGGAGCGAGAGAAAAAGGAAACCTGCGCACTTGTAAAGACGGGACACCGGAAATTAGCTGGTGTATATAACCAAGAAACTATCCGAATAAATCAGCTTCTATTAAAAGCTGTACCGGCGTTGTCACCAGCTTAACAGAGCTGGGAAGGAGCCGGGAAAAGAGAGAGAAAATAGCGTTAATGCCAAAAGGGCAGATTCGAACCAGAGCTGAGGGGAATGACTAAGCCATGGCTTAACCCACTCAGCCAAAGTGGTCGAGGTGAATCTGCTTAGTGCCTATTGGCTTATCAGCTGCTGCTGAGTGGCCGTTAGCCCAGCGTTAGCCCGCTGCTAACGTTACAAGCGGTGGCTGGATTAAAACGCCAAAATAACAGCAGCGCGGGGGCTGCACGAAATCGCACCAGCTGTCCCTACTGAAGAGAACCAAACCCCTGAATTACCTCAGCCTTACGACCTACACACCCTTACGCCCTAGAAGCGCCGGGGGTAACCGGGTTGTCCCTAAAAAGAGAGCGGTGTCGTGCATGCGAGCAAAACAAAGGGAAAAGGTGCGACGTCTGCAGTCTGGCGACGCCCCCTTAAATAGGGAGACGTCAGCTGCAGGTTGTTTGCCCTAACGAGCTGGCCGCCTATTTGAGGCCAAGCTCCTGGTTGTTCTGTAACGCCTGCGACGCTGGGAACTGGTGGTATGTCCACCAGCTGTCGCAGGCACCCTAACATTATTATTATTATTATTATTATTACTACTACTACTATCATTTGTATTATTAGCCCATTATAAGCTGTAGTGTATTTTTTCAGGTAATTTTAAACTGTGCAGAAATCTGTGTTCCTGGTTCCTGCTTTTACCCCGTAACATCTGATTTAATACCTGAACCGAGGTATAAAGACTGTGAGGCAGCTTTATATACACAGGTAAGAACAAACAGCTGCTGTTTCAGTAACCAATCAGAGCAGGACATCATACAGTCAGTTCCTCTTTATTTATTTTATTAAATCTGGATTCTGATACACAGAGACTCTTCAGTTAGGTCGGGACTAAGCTTCATATAAACTGACTGTACTAGCATCGCTTTTCTTCTCTGTAGGACACAACAGTGTTGGATCGTCGCCCCCTCTCATCAGGACCAGTAAATCTGACCACTAATTCCTGCATGGATGAACTTGTGCTGAAAATCACCTGCCTTAAACCTACGGTGTGTATTATTACATACAGCTGGATATGTTTTATATCATTGCTTCCTGTTTTAATCTGCCGTCCTCACTGGATTTAAGGTTGTTTATTTTTGAGCCAGCAAACTTTTAGAAACCCAGAGGAAAAAAAGTGTGTTCCAATTATTCAGTCACATAACAAGAACAGAAATCACTTAGATCTCAGGACTGTAATGAAATGCTTGTTTTAATGTGAATGTAAAGTTTAACAATAACAGTATTGTGTTCATTGTTGGTACATCTGTTGGTTCTGTTGCAGTATGAAGATCAGACTGTGTACAGAGTTGAGTGTAAGATCAAATTTCTCCTTTTATTTACCTCCAATACTGTACGTGATTTTATTAGAAATTATTCTAAATAAAATGTGTTTGTGACTCTCTGTCTGTGACTCTGTTTATTACTGGGAATGTCACTGTGTCTGTGACCATTGTCTATGTGACTCTGTGTCCGTGTTTGTGTCTGCGACCACTGTGTATGTGACTGTGCTTGACTGTATCTGTGAGTCTGTTTTTGTTTTTGTGTCTGTGACTGTTTTTGTGTCTGTTCATTGGGATTTTAACGTCATGTTTTACACTTTGGTTACAATGACAGGAACGAGTTACTCATTACACAAGATTCATCAGTTCACAAGGTTATATCACACAGTCATGGACAATTTAGTATCTTCAATTCACCTCACTTGCATGTTTTTGGACTGTGGGAGGAAACCGGAGCACCCGGAGTAAACCCACGCAGACACGAGGAGAACATGCAAACTCCACACAGAAAGGACCCGGACCGCCCCACCTGGGGTTCGAACCCAGGACCTTCTTGCTGTGAGGCGTCAGTGCTACCCACTTAGCCATTGTGCCACCTTTTGTGACTGTGTTTGTGACTATTTGTGACTGTTTTGTGTCTGTGACTGTGTTTGTGTCTGTTCTTGTGTTTGTGACTGTGTTTGTGTCTGTGCTTGTGACTATTTGTGACTGTGTTTGTGACTGTTTTTTGCGACTATGTTTGTGACTGTGTTTGTGACTGTTTGTGTGTTTGTGACTGTGTTTGTGACTGTTTTTGTGTTTGTGACTGTGTGTTTGTGTCTGTTCTTGTGTTTGTGACTGCGTTTGTGTCTGTGCTTGTGTTTGTGACTATGCTTGTGTTTGTGACTGTGTTTGTGTCTGTGTTTAATTGTGACTGTGTGGCTGTGACTGCATGTGTGTGTTTGTGTCTGTGTTTGTCTGTAGCTCTTTGTGTTTGTGACTGTGTTTGTGACTGACACTGTTTATGTTTGTGTCTGTGACTGTGACTGTGTTTGTGACTGACACTGTTTGTGTTTGTGTCTGTGTTCGAGTGTGACTGTGACTGTGTTTATATCTATGACTGTGACTGTTCGACTGTAACTGTGTGACTATGTTTGTGACTGTGTCTGTGTTTATTGTAGTGAACAATGGAACCTCTTTGACTCACTCAGGTTGTGGTGAGTACCTTTCTAACTGTTCTTTTGTTCAGGTTCATTCTGAGCTCATGACTGCTGGTTTTGTGTGATCAGGGTGGTCAGACAGAATGGGTTTTGGGAGCAGAAATCAAATAAAAAGTAATAAGAGAGTGCTTTAATTTGTCATTATATACAAACTCTTTATTTTTACATGCAGTCAAAAGATGAATCTGTGGTAATTATCTCTTCTGGTGTACTTGTGTATTGTCTACAGTACAATGACATTTATTTTCCACATATTCAGAAGTGCCAACAGTTTGCAAACAGTGTGTGTGTGTGTGTGTGTGTGTGTGTGTGTGTGTGTGTTTCCCAGCTATCTCTAACTTTCATCTGAACACTTCTATCTCTGGTGAGTAATATTTATAACAATGTACCTGTCTGTAAACGATCTTGTAGTGTTTGTCCAATGTTCTATTTATTCCCTTTACTTATGTCCTCAACCAGTTACTTATATACAAAACCAGTTACTCATGTCCTTAAATACTGTGCCTATAGAAAATCACCCCATGGCAAATTTCACCTTTTGTCACATTATACCCTCAGCTAGACAGCTGAAGATGGGCAGTGGTTCACCTTCCAGCATGACACTGACCCTAAACCCTAGGGTCGGCTTCAGGAACGTGAATGGCCTTGAAATGTGTGGAAATCAGTGAATTGTTGGTCACTATGAACGGTGACTGAACTTGAACAATTCTGCAAGGAAGAACGAGCAAATATTCCCTAGACTGGTAGAGACAAACTGACACATGGCTGGAATCAATCAAAATAAAACTCTATAAGAAACCAAATCAGGGATCAGATCACTTTTCCAACTCTCTTTTACTAGTTTTTTTGTTGAATTTCAGAACCATTTTCTTTTTTCTCATCACTCGATTGTTGAAAGGCAAAACATAAATGTATTTATAAGGATTTGGTGGATGAGGTGACATTTTCTACTTTGGTTACATTCATGACAGGACAGGTAGTTACTGCTTACACAAGATTCATCAGTTCAAGTTTAATTTCAAACACAGTCATGGACAATTTAGTATCTCTAGTTCACCTCACTTGCACGTCTTTGTACTGGGGATCGAACCCAGGACCTTCTTGCTGTGAGGCGACAGTGCTACCCAACAAGCCACCGTTGCTGCCCTGTATAAATAATATTGGAGAGAGAGCTGTGAGTTTTGATTTTAGGCTGTAAGACAAAAAAGTGACTAAATGGGTTATGAAGATTTTCTATAGTTACTGTATTTACTCGTCCTCATCTATTTTACACACATTTAAAAGTACTATATCGATAAAATCTATTATCTACTAGTAATATTATTTTTAGTATTTTTTAGTAGTAGTGTTAAATTATTGTATTAGTTTATTATTATTGCTTTTGTAACATTTTTATTTATTTTTAATGCATTTTCACCCCATCTTCTTATCTTCCGCTGCTGAGAGATACCAGATTGCATCCGAGGAGAGCACGCCGCTGTACACGCCTCTTCCGACACGTGCACAGCCCTCCACTTCTCTCTTCCGCCAATCAGGGTCCTTACACAGCATATGAAGATCCCACCCACACATAGTCCGGTCCCACCCTGCATATACAGTGGCCAATTAGCATCTGCTGCAGGTACTGCCAATTATGCCCGCTAGATGGCACCCAGCAGACCGAAGGCAACACCGAGTTTTGAACCGAGGAGTTTTGAACCGAGGAGTTTAGAAACTCGGTGCTGGTGTGCAAGCGAAATATCCCGCTGCGCCACCTGGGCGCCCATTGCTTTATTTTTTGCTTATTGGTATAATAATAATAAATTCTTCTTCTTATTATTATTATTATTATTATTAGGCAGTAGTAAATGATGCTATCCCACAGGTTTGTTACTGAATTGAGCTCATTCCTGTGGTAGTTAAATGATTAATAATAACGTGTTTGTTGTGTTTTTCAACAGCTCATCACTTCTTGCTCCTGGTTTCAGCTCTTCTCCTGTTTTATTACTACACATAATCATGCCTCAATTTGTAGGTAAAAACCTCATTCCAGATGTTTTGTAACAGTATTACAGCTGTATTTATTTTGTTAAATATAGTTAAAATGTTTTTACCTCCAGGCTGGTTCTGAGGTGAATATTTACACGTACCCGAGGCTGCTGTACCACCAAATGCTGTTTTGCTGGAACTCGTGGGCAGAGGCGGCTCGTTGTGGCAATGCCAGGGGCGCCGTCCATCCACACTGAGGGGGCAAAACTAAAATCCTAATTTGTACTATTTTTTTTACTTATACTATTGTACAAAATGCTGATTCACACTACACGACTTTCCAAGTCGTCGGGTCGCTGTACAGTTCACACATATTTCACACTACACGACTGATCTGTAATGGGGGGTTTCACACTACACCATCTATCACCAACTGGAATCACAGGCGAGCTTCTCTTGTCTCCCTTTTTTTTCTTCTTTACAAAAACACATGTGAGAAGTGACGAGGGGTTTAATGATACCACGTCCAAAAATGCACGTCAACAAGTTGCGAGTGATCAAAGTGTTTGTGCGCTGATGTGCAGCGTAAAATCAAAGAGGAAAAATAAATGAATCTGAGTGGATTTGGCAACACGAACAGTATGGATTGTTCTATAGTAAGTTGGAGGTTAATTAATAATTTTGCAATGCGTGGGTGTTATGTTTTGTAGAGGACGATCAAATCAGAAATACTGTAAAACGTGTGTGTGCCGGTGTATTCTGATATAAACTATAAGCCCCTGTCCCACCTGTTTACACTTCCCTGCTGCGTTTCCCCTCACACCGTATCCTGCGTTTTCATTGGCTGTTCGACATGTCACTCATTCCCAGTTGCACATCTCAGATCAGATATCTGACGTGCTAGAAAACTCGATCCAGTCTCCGAGCGGTCGGCGAGCCGGTCGGGTCGAGTTGTTGGATAGTTCACACTTAGCGACTGAGAGCCGAGTTTTGATCGCCGAGCGAACGCTGAGTTGCTCCCGAGCCGGCAAATCAAGCGCCGACCAGTTGCAGAGCAAAAATCAGGGCAAAAATCATGTAGTGTGAACTAAGCATTAGTCTAGTATCTGAGTTTGTGGTGTTAGGGCTGTTTGTAATAGTAACAGAGCAGACCGAACATTGATGGTGCACTTGATTATTTTACATACAGTGTGAATTCATTCATTGTACTGTTACATACATGAGGGCGGTCGGCACGGTGGCTAAGTGGGTAGCACTGTCACCAGGTGGTTCGATCCCAAGGTCCTTTCTGTGTGGAGTTTGCATGTTCTCCCTGTGTCTGGGTGGGTTTCCTCCAGGTGCTCCGGTTTCCTCCCACAGTCCAAAGAATTGGAGACACTGAATTGTCCATGACTGTGTTTGATATAACCTTGTGAACTGATGAATCTTGTGTAATGAGTAACTACCGTTCCTGTCATGAATGTAACCAAAGTGTAAAACATGACGTTACAATCCTAATAAACAAACCAACAAATAAACATGAGTGTTTTATAGATGATGCAGCTACAGGTACATTTCAGTCCTTGTTGTTAATGTTTTTGTATTTTATCTGTTGCAGATAATTACTGAGATCAATGTTGGTCTGTGTTTGGCTCAGGGGTGTCCACACTTTTGTGGCTCGAGATCTATCTCAGTCGACAGATTGTTGTGATCTACTTTATGAGGTTGGCCTCATCATTTTTGAATAAAGCTTTGTAGATTTTTTAAATGTGCTTCAGTTCCTATATTGATATTCAGCTTTACAGATTTAAATGGTGTCAGTCAGGTTTATGTGGTCTGGACTGTAGCTGCTGATGCTAATTCTCAAGCAGCTTCCAAGTGTTTATCAGTTAGGGCGAACCGATATTTACACTTCATTATTTTCACAGCTGATTTACACAAGTAGGTTGATCCAAAAATGCTGTCAAATATGCGGCACATTTCCTTATGTTTGGATATTTTTCCTCAGCCAGCAAGTTCCAAAATTGTCCAGCAGAGGCGCTTGACTTCTTATAAATGTCAGATTGTAGGTTAAAATTTCTCTGCCAGCTTCTTCCACGTATAAAAGAAACAGCGTCTCTGCAGCGTTCTCGCCCGAATCAAACAAACAGTGCAGGTTGCAAAAGGAAAAATGGTGCAAACTGGCTACTGCTGAATAAAAACTTTCTAGATTAGCGGTGCTTCAGGCGGGCCGAGGCGTAGCTCTGGTAACAAACCGCAAATTAAAGAAACACTGGCCACATTTCATGTCAGTCATGTTAATCTGTTTAAATGAGGTGCGATCTACCAGCGTGCGCTGTGAGATCGACTGGTAGATCACGATTGACGTATTGGTTACCTCTGATCTAGACAATATAAAAATCCAAAATATCACATTTATCCATCTGCAGCTCCACGTTAGTTCAAATAGAAGTAAATCATGATACTCTATAAACATTAATAATTACACGGCTGGGGTCGACTGTGGTTTGTGTCTGACATTCACTGGTCTGACATCCTTCAAGTCAGTCAAGACTCGAATCATCACTGCTTTTGGATCCAAAACGATTCTTGATTCATTCTGCTGCTCTTATTTTTCTAATTGAGACCAGAAACGAGTTTCTGAGATGCAAATATTATATTTAAGAAGCCATTATGTGTTTAGGAGTTGTAAATGGACTCCAAATTAGCCGTGTTTAGCACAAAAACCTGGAGCGTCAGTGACTTGATGATTTATAGTGTATTTTATTTAAATTGTTGTATTTGTGCTATTTTTGAACAGCTGCTGTATGGAAGGTCCAATTATTATTGAGTGACATCAGTATTAATGCAGTTTTTCCACAATTCCTTACTGTATTTATACTGTAATTATAACCGAATTGTTTCTTTAATGTAGTTTTCACTGTTTAATACTATATTTTTGTTTCTATAATAAAGAAAATCCCAAACACATAAAGCTCTGTGGTGTCTGTGTGTGTATAAACATTACGGTTGATGAATGAAGCGAGGGGCAACACACTGGTCAGGGCCACTAACTGCTCATGAGAATCTGTAGTGACCACTACAATATGATTTGATTAATTGTACTCAATGTAATTTTATTTTACCCACAATACACTTGGGTCTGAGACCACAAAGAACAAGGCAGCAAAGTCAATGTGAACAGAACACGAGGGTTAAATCCATTCACAGTGCAAGACGTTTCATCCCAGGATTTATTTTCATAATTATTAGAAATAAACAGTAAATGACAGTGTTAAATATTGGGCAGTGGTATCATACAGGACTGGAATAGTGATCAGAAGGTAGTTGGTTCAAGCCCTACCCCACCACATTTTCCACTGTTGAGCCCTTGATCACGCCCTTAATGCCCAGTTGATCGTCGCTTTAAATACAAGTGTTTGCTAAATGCTGTAAATATAAATCTAAACAGCTTTTTATGGATTTAAGGGGTGGGGGGGGGGGGGGGGGGGGGGGGGGGTGTATATCTGTGTGTATCTGTGTGGGACAGTTCTGGCCTAGTGGTTAAGGTACTGGACTAGTAAGCCAAAGGTTGCTGGTTCAAGCACTGACTGTTTATTATTGTGTGTTTACAGTTTTTCTCAGTCGATTTGGTTCATTTCTCAGATTAGAATTGAAATTCTCAAAACTGTTCATTCAGTCTCCACATCTCCTTGTCACTTGTGCACATCATAATAGCATTTCTCATTGTGTTTCACATTTTGCAAATGCTTTTGTACATTCATGCAAATGGTCATGTACGATTGTCTGCTGTTTTTTGCATTATCAATTGCTTATGTCATGTTTATCAAAATGGGTTCTACTGATTGTTGAACTGTCTTACCCTCCAAAACATTTAGGCTTTGGGTCATTGCCTAGGTCATTACATGCAAAAGTGCTGAACATGTTGGCATAATCTCTCAGGCATAATTTGTACATTTCTATGAAACTTTTTTTGGTAAATTTTTGGTAATATATCTTAAATTGGTTAAATTGTTCTCATGTGAATCTTGGCTTTCAGTTAAGAAGGGGAATTTGTGAAGGTTTAGATCAACCAATGGTCAAACAGCTCTCAACCATAGGTCAGAGGTGCATCTCATGAACCTTCAATTGACAAACATATATAGACACAAACCATTGCAGTGTCACAAAGTCTCACAATGGAAAGACAAGGCCGTGTACAGGGTGACCAGCCAGGAAGAGGGGTAAGGCTGCGTGGTGGAAGGCTGAGGGGACAAAACAGAAGAAGAGGTAGGAGAGTCCATGCCCATAGGTTTGTCCCAGATGAAATAAGGGCAACAATTGTGGACCATGTTTTAAATCATGGTCTTACAATGGCTGAAGCTGGTCGCCGGGTGCAGCCGAATATTGGAAGAACTGTGTCTTCAATCGTTCAAACGTTTCGTAGAGAAAACAGGTATGTAATTCAGAAATGTGCACTCTGCTGTAATGATGCACATTGACATAAATTCTGAAATGTATTATACCATATAAGACTGCAAGACTAGCTCATGGGGTGGCAGAGGTCCCATTTTCACACCTCAACAAGAGGAGGCTATATGTGCCATGGTCATAGCAAATAATACCATAAGGCTGAGGGAGATCCAGCAAGCCATTATACAGGACAACAATGTTTTTCAAAACATTCAATCAGTAAGCATCTCCACCATTGACCGGGTTCTGAAACGACACCAGATGAGCATGAAACAGCTGTACAAAGTTCCATTTCAAAGAAATGGTGACAGGGTGAAAGAGCTACGGTACCAGTATGTACAGGTAACACCCTTATGCATACTGACACATTTGCTATGGCTGAAATGTATGTAACTGTTTCTTGTCCAAAATGATATGTACTTCATTACTCCTTTTGTGTTGTAGCGTATCATGGAGCTGGAATCAAGAGAACCACTCCACACTTTTATATACCTGGATGAGGCTGGCTTCAACCATGCAAAATGCAGAAGGCGTGGTCGAAACATCATTGGCCAAAGGGCTACCATTGATGAGCCAGGCCAACGGGGAGGAAACATCACAATGTGTGCTGCTATGTCAGAGAATGGCGTGCTTACACATATTCCCATTATAGGGCCCTATAACACACAGCATCTCGTCACATTCTTGGACACCCTCTACAGGGATCTCATCCCTGATATTGTCTCAGGTTGTTTTGAATGTTTAGAGTAATTTTCTAATTGTGATCTGAGTTCTGCCAAACAGTTGTCTGTCTCCTGAATTTCTATCTGATTTTTTTGTCAACAAATTGCAGTGCGAGCAATACAGTAAAAGCATACAGTACATTCCCACTCCCACATACAGTCATGTAACATGTGCCGTTTCAATTGATATGCCACAGAATGTGCAGTGTTCTTGTAATCAAAAGCTAAGCTAGTTTCCATCAGAATATACTTACAGTGTACAGTGTTGCACTGACAACATGACTAAGTATTTTGACTGCCTTGTTCATAGGCAATGACACACAGACTAGATATTCTGATGGCACTGACAAGTTGATTGACATAAATATTTGCTTTTGAGGCAAAAACAAAGAATTGTGAGTGAGGTACATGCTTCTGCAGGTATTTCATTGAGTATGATGTTTGCACTAACTGTTTTGAGAAATGCACTTGTTGTGATGCCAATGTAAATCTTGATGTGAGAAATGTACCAAATCGACTGAGAAAAACTGTAATACCCGCCTGCCATCTGCTGGACACTCGAGGACGCCCCGAACCTTCAGGATTTATGACTACTGTAGAACTGTGGGCTGTTTTTAAGACACACTTCTGAGGAAGCAAAGCATACTGTACCTGTACCTATGAAAAAGGGTTGCCATGTGTCTGGAAAATACCTCCAGGGTTCAGTCTGGACTCTCCACTAATAGGTAGATGTGACTAACAAGCCTAATTTTGGTCATATAAGATTCCATGTTTTCAATCCTTCGTCTTAAGCAGCACACCCATGTTGGTCAAGCCTTAATCACTCTTGGAACACCCTGTACTCTTTGTATTCCTCTACTTCTCAAGCTTGTACCTTGAGCAGACGTTAGAGGGCGCTGTTGTCCGACCACCGACGTCACCGCTGAAGTGGAGGGCTAGCACAACACATAGCAGTACAAGTAAAAGACCATAAATATTGATGTAATTTAATAAAGAGTGATTATTTTCTTTATACGGCTGTTAAACAGTAAATAAAATTCAACCCAAATTCAAACTCATAATAAAGGTGATACAGTAAATCCTGCTCTGTTTAATCCGTCCTGCCGTTTCCCTCTCATGTTCTGCGTCTCTCTCTCTCTCTCGACGCGAGTGCGACTCCAGCAGGTGGCGCTAGAGCTCGGAGCGAGAGCGTGAAATACGAGGTCCTTTCCTCATCTCTTTCCTCTTGTCCTCCTTCCTCCTGCGCTTCTGTTCCTCACGCAGAAGCGTCTGGAAGGCCTCCGCCGTCTGCAGGACCTGAACGGGACACGGAGAGAGAGAGAGAGTCAAGCGTACGAACGCAGGAATATTTCATCACCACGATTTAACAGAACTGAGACAGAAGCGAGGAGAGAAACATGCGAGAGCTTGTGAGTCCAGGTCCTGATTCCACCACAATCTGTTAGAGAAGGAAAAGCATTCGTGCTCAGTCGAATTCTTTCTGCTGGAAGTGTTTGAGCTTTGGGACCAAATTAAGTCAAATAAAAGTTCATTGGGCACTCAGATGGCGCAGCAGTAAACACACACTACCTGGAGCGGACATCTTGAGTTTGAATCTCAGCTCTGCTATCAGCCAGCCGGGCACCAACACGGACAATGAAAGGGGTGGTTCCAGAGTGGGGATGCTGGAATTATGACCTCTGCTGGCTGATCGATGGTGCTGCACAGACACGGGGGATCGGCGCATGACTCTCCGTGCGCAATATGGATCTCCGTATGCAGGTTTTGTTTTTTTGTTTGTTTATTTTATGGTTTAACACCATGTTAACACATTGGTCACATTCATGGCAGGAGCATTGAAGTTTTATTTATTTATTTTCCAAGTCTTAAACTTTCTTGTTTCATCTTAGTTTTTTTTTTCATATGTAAGTTCTCAGTTGTTGTTATTTTTTTCTTCTTATTTCTGTGATATGTTCATTAAGGGGTTTAACATCACGTCTTCATGTAATTAATAATTGCGGCCGAGAGGTGCTTCATTAGTTTTTTGATGTTTTCACACTTTTGTGATTAGTTCAGTTATTACAAGAAATTTTATTACTTTTTTATAGTGTTTAGGGTTGAAAACTTCTATCAGATTATTCGGGATTCCTCATTGATTTCTTATTGTACTGTACTTGTGACATTCCATAATGATGTGGTTTATTGTTAAGGTGGTATGGCATGTTCCACATGTTGGTGGGGGGTCCCCCTCTCAATAGGTATGAATGAGTCGATTGGGTGTGTCCGGTGCGGCAGCTTGTTCCATTCGGTTTGTTGGCAGAGGTTCCGTATGCAGGTGAAAAGAAGCGGTGGGTACTGTGCACGTGTCAGAGGGGGCCCGAGTTAGTCAGTGGGGGTCAGCAGGAGTAATCGGATATGACTAAACTGGGGGAAACTGCTGCGACTGTTGACACTAAAGGGCACAAATGTAAACAACACTAACGGGACGTTGTGTGTATATTGTGTGTGTGTGTGTGTGTGTTTGTGAGTGCATGTGTGTTACTCACATCATCTTTCTCTGTACGATACGGGTTGATGAAGTCTGGAGATTTATCTGTGATCCCCAGTTCCTGAGACATCTACACACACACACACACAGGAGGAGAGAGACACGACGTGACCAAAAGTATGTGGACACCTGACCATGAGTCCAGTAAATCAATGTACTGTAGCTAATCATACACTCCGTCTGAGCTGCGGGGATTTGAATCCGCTGGAAAACGTCTATGGACAAAGTTCGATTATTAATAAATAAAGATCAGAGCTAGGGCTGTCGTGGTGAAAGAATTTCCCCTTGCGGTATTCAGCGTGGTTCAACACCGGTAATATCGCCATTTTTTTTTGTTTTTGAAAATTACTTAATTGATCTGGATTTTAGAGCTATATAAACAAGCTTTATTGTTAGGCTATGATTCAGTATATTATTGCTTTATAATGACAAAGATGAGACGGCTTTAAGACAAATCAAATGCGTGTTTTTTGTTAAATACAGAACAGAGCAGGGATGCGCGTCTTTTCTCTATTAAAAAAAGGTTTAAATTTAGCTTCTAGCCTAGGCTAGATATACACTGAAACGAAAAAAAAAAAAAAAGCAAACTGTTTAGGCTAAATATTTCAAATGCACATCTAATCAAAAAAAAAAAAAAAAAACCTTTCGTTTAGCATAAAGAATAAAGTCTGTAAGACCTTAAACCTGCGTTATCATGCGCGCTAGAAGAACCAACATGTTCACCTGATGTGGTTTGAGAGAGGATCTGAGTGGGGTAGCGATGTTCCCCTCAGCACTAAATCTCTCTCTGATGGGGCTCGTTACACTAATACACACGTGTACTGTACCTGCATGCATACTTTAGAGAGCAGAGGAAATCTAGCCTGGTTGTTAATGTGCCACTATTAACCATCTATTTAGTTGGTATAATTAACATAACAATATATACTACATTTCAAGTTAATATTATACATTAAGTTAATTATACATTTAAATCATTCCAGCAAGCCAGAAAGAGAATATCTGCAGGCTGCAATGCCATATTAACCGTCATTAAGTGTTTTAGTACACCAAGGCTGTTTGAATATAGTCTAAATTACAAGTATTATTGAGTGTGAACTCAATTTAATCATTAATAAACTTGCCTATAATTCCTGTCGCCATTGTTTCCATTTTAAAACACAAAGCCTGACACTCAGCAGCAACGCATGTGAACAGTTGGCAGGAAAATGACACTATTAGCTCATTTTCATTATGAATTTATTTAACATTTATTACGCCTGAATGTAAGCGAAAAACAAAACGGACCCTGCAACAAAAAGAAGAAAGAAAAAACGTGAACATCGCGGTTGTGCGGTTGCTTGGCATGCCCTGCGGTTGGCTGGTCTATACCGCGGTATTTCAAAATTGTGGTTAGCGCGACAGCCCTAATCAGAGAGTCTGAACAAACAGTCTGCAGATCACTGATCTGATTACAAGAGGCCAGTTTATTAAGAACACCAGACTGATACTTGATAGAACCTCCAAATTCTGTGTGGCCTGGATTCATTCATTCATTCAGTCTGAAGCTCTTGATCTGTATCTGCATGATTTGTGAAATGTGACTGAGCAGATGTTCCTAATAAAGTGCTCAGTGAGTGTGTATAAATATGTACACTATATAGACAGAAGTTCTGGGATGTCTGACCATGAGCTTGTTTGAACATCCTGTTCCAAAAACATGGATGTTTATATTAAATCGCTTTTGGAGTGCGTCTGTAGGAATTTGTGCCTATTCAGTTGATAAAGTAAGTGAGATCCGAGAGGAAGACAAGAGAAAGAGGAGAAGAGAGAAGGAACAGAAGGGGGCGTCCATATACATTTGACCACACAGTGCAGTTACATGTAACCATCAGTAGGGGGCGTGTGTATATTTTTGGGGTACCAGTGTGAGGAGCAGTTACATGTAACCATCAGTAGGGGGCGTGTGTATATTTTTGGGGTACCAGTGCAGGACTCACCAGTGTGAGGACGTGTTGGTGAGTGGCTCCAGTAAACACGCCGCTCTGGTTACAGAAGCTCAGCCCCCAGCGAAGAGTCTCCGCCCACTCCGCGTTCCCATCGTAGTAATGGTGAACAATCCGGGGGAACCGGAGCGCCACGTCACCGAAAAACGCCGTGTTCTCCAGCACGTGAGAGTACGCTACACACACACACACACACACACACACACACACACACACACACACACACACACACACACACACACACACACACACACACACAAATAAAATACCTCAGACTTCCTCTGTTTCTCACACTGGGTTTAGTTCCACATTCAAATTTAACACCACTGTATTCTGGTCAGGGTCGCTATGGGTCCAAACCCCCCTGAACACACTCCCACACACTTCCCAGACACAGCCAATCGTGCCTGTATGTAGACACCCGACTGACTGATAGCACTGCTGGGGATTCGAACCCTGGATACCAGTGGTTGTGTGCTGGGGTAATTCAACGTTGCGCCACCCGAGCGCCCCCTAAGAAAGTTCTGCAACACCTGTACTACCTGTGTAAAGGTTACTGCACCCAAACGCTTCGTTACATCACTAGGGGTTCTAAGAATCACTGGTCTGGTCCAGATCCCATCCAGAATCTCAGTGGGGTCCAGCTTAGGACTCTGACTAGACCAGACTAGACCAGTCTTATACCTTAAAGTTATAATGGGTTTGTGGGATGATGAGATTTCACACCACCATCCTTTGGTGGAAATAATATTCAGTAAAGAAACCGGTACGTTTCTGTCTCCGTCCAATAGGACACTTGCTTTAGTGTTGAGTTCTAAAGGGGCGGAGCTTCAGGTTTAGTCCTGTGATGGACTGGCAACCTTTCTGAGGGTTGGAATCAGACTCACTGAGACCCTGACCAGGATAAAGCGATGTAAGGACGAGTCAGGCTGAGCTTTGAGACTGATTGGCTATGTCTGTGGGCGAGGGGATGGCCTAAGCTGTTTGTACAGGGTATTCCAGCATTACGACCAGTGTTTCCCCAGGGTACCGGACCCGCCGTGACCCTGACCAGGATGGAGCGACTGTTCAAATTAGCACTGAGTGGCTACTGATACACTAATTAATAAGAATACATGGTTAGAAAATGTCACAGCACACACAGGGGCCCCTCAAGTACGGCCCCTGGGTCCCTACTAAATACTGATGGGCGCATCTTCAAAACAAGGCGGCTCCTCACCCTCTTTGATCTTGTCATCCTGAGGGAACGGATCCTCTGGCCGCAGGTTGGCGGCTTTGAGAACGGCTCGGGATTCTTCCAGGACCTACACACACACACACAAACGCACCATTATATATATTTATACATCTATGTACATTACTGTATATAATTGTCAAAAGTGGACACCTGACAATATGAGAGTGCTAAAACAGCATCCACACTTCTAAAACAATATGAGAATATAGACTGTATCTGTAGGAACTGATGTCCATCTGCTCTAGGACCTCTAGGGGTGCCGGAGTCTAAAGCTACTCTCTGCAAAACTGATATTTTACTATTGACTACATCTCCTGTTTTACCCCGAGGTGGTTCTGATGAAACCTGTTCACCCTCTCGAGGTTAAAGACTGCAAGTCCAGACTGCCGTGCCAACAATGCTGCTCCTACTAGATGTGACGGACACCTGGCATGTTTGCACCAAAAATTTCAAGAACTCACTACGGACTTTGTTACAGACTGGACTGAATAACTTTTAGTTCAATTGAATTCTGTGTTTGTATGATTTGTGTAAATCCTGTTTATTTAAAGTATCCTCCAGACCACCCACGAAGGCTGGAGGTCCCTGCTGAGCCTGGTTCCTCTCAAGGTTTCTTCCTGTATTTTTAAGGGAGTTTTTCCCTTGCCGCTGTCGCCCTATGCTGATCAATAGGGGTTTTTGGTCTGTTGGTCCAGGATTCTGTGAAGTTGCTTAAAGACAATTTCCATTGTAAAAAGCGCTGAATATTTTTGGTGCAAACACACCAGCACCCGTCACATCTAGCAGAAGCAGCGTTGCTGGCACGGCAGTCTCGACCACAACTGATGTTCCATTTATCCCAAAGCTGTGCAGTGGGACTGAGAGGGCTCTAGCCTTCCCTAAATTGTTGCCAGAATTGGTTTTGGATGATTGAAGTTCATGGCTAAGATTGAAGCTCTGATAGCAGATCACCAGGACAACAGTGAACCCTCGAGATACCTACACTAGCCTAGACTGATCCACATGTTGTAAACGCACACAGATAGTGTCGGGCTTGACATTATATTAATATTAGCCACCACCTGTCCTTCAAATGTTCTTATTATTACGATTATTATTCAGCCTCGAATGCTCGGGTTCAAGCCTCAGCTGTGCCACCAGCCTGGCCAGGCGCCCGACAGGCACAACTGGGCGTGTACGGAATAGGAAAGGTCTGAAAGGCTTTTTAACCCCCATTGCTGCTGCAACAGCAGCTTATACTTTCTCTAACAGTTTGGGGAATGCCCTTTACTATCTATAGGTAGAGGGACGAGGAGGTGGAAGAGTGATGTACCTTGAAGAGACCCTTGAGCATGATGTCGATGATCTTGTACTGCTGATTGACGTCTTTCAGATCCACCAGGTTCCTCAGAGCGTTCAGCTGATCCTTCCGCTTCACCTCGAACAGACGCTTATCTGACGCTAGCTCAGAAAAACACTGGACACGCCCACTATACACACACACTTCACTCTCAGTACGTTTCACAAGCGCTGAGGGTAAACGCATTGACAGACTCCACCGAACCACAGTGAGAGTAGTTCTATCCATTTACATTTTCGCCATTAAACAGACACCTTTATCCAAAGTGACTTACAGAATACAGTCTGAGCAATTGAGGGTTAAGAGCCTTGCTCAAGGGCCCAACAAGAGCAACCTGGCAGTGGTGGGGCTTGAACCAGTGAACTTCTGATTACTAGTCCAATACCCTAACCACGAGGCTACGGCTTGCCCATATCCAAATTTAGCAAACTTGAGAACAGAGTGACAACTCATCTAGGACACAGGATCCCCAAAACACACACAGCCGGCCAGACAGTCCTTCCTAGATTTACCAAAGTCTCATGTTGTGTTTCTATTTAATCACAATGCTGGTATGAGTGGATCAGACACAGCAGCGCTGCTGGAGTTTTTAAACACCTCACTGTCTCTGCTGGACTGAGAATCGTCCACCAACCAAAAATATCCAGCCAACAGCATCCCGTGGGCAGCGTCCTGTGACCACTGATGAAGGTCTAGAAGATGACCGACTCAAACAGCAGCAATAGATGAGCGATCGTCTCTGACTTTACATCTACAAGGTGGACCAACTAGGTAGGAGTGTCTAATAGAGTGGACTGTGAGTGGACACGGTGTTTAAAAACTCCTGTTCCACTCACACCAGCACAACACACACTAACACACCACCACCATGTCAGTGTCACTGCAGTGCTGAGAATCATCCACCACCTAAATAATACCTGCTCTGTGGTGGTCCTGTGGGGGTCCTGACCATTTGAAGAACAGCATGAAAGGGGGCTAACAAAGCATGTAGAGAAACATATGGACTACAGTCAGTAATTGTAGAACTACAAAGTGCTTCTATATGGTAAGTGGAGCTGATAAAATGGACAGTGAGTGTAGAAACAAGGAGGTGGTTTTAATGTTCTGACTCCAACAGCCTCCTCTAAGTGTGTCTGTAGGAATTTGTGCATTTCTAACTTTGTCCTCACAGTCAATGTTCCAATTCATCCCAACAGTGTTTCATGGTTTACTTGTCATGCTGGAACAGGAAAGGGACTTCCCCAAACTGTTACAACAAAGCTGGAAATATATAATATGCTCATAATAAAGAACATGTGTCTTAAACACCTGACTTTAAAAATTAAGAGGGGCGTCCACATACTTCTGGAAGACGTTAGGACTAGTGTTTTGTTCGGCAGAGCGGCGGAAGGATACAGATCTCCAGGTTGCTGTCGTGTCTCTGTCGGCCTGTGTGCGTGTCCGAGTCCGCGGAACACACAGCGCCGATCACAGCCATCAGCAGAACACCACCGACACCCTGCATGACCACCAGGGGGCGACACACACGCACCAAAATACCTGTAAAACACACAGAGGGAAAAAAAACACACACATTCATCAATGTTTTGGGGCGTTGATTCAAAGCACACCACCACAGATCTATCACACACAGAGACTCATGCTAATCTTCTCTAGTCACCAACACTTTAAAGACAGTAAGTACATCACAGTGGCAAAGAGGAGTAACCCAGTCCATCCTTCCCATCCTCAAAAACGACCAATCGTGTTCGGTACACGCCCGGCCAGGTCAGTAGCACTGCTGAGGTCCAGGCTTGGATCTAGCATGTTAACTTTCCTTTAAGCCGCTCAGGTGGCGCAGCGGTAAAACACACGCTGGAACCATAACTAATGCAGATGCGACCTCTGCTGGCTGATTGAAGGCGCCTGCACAGAGACGGGAAGAGAGTGCTCTCAGGGTGTGTCTCTCCGTACACAGTGCTGAGCTGCACTGCACTCGTCAAAGTGTAGGTGACAAGATGCATACGGCTGCTGCCCACGTGTCGGAGGGGGCGTGGGTTAGCTTCGTTCTCCTCAATCAGAGCGGGGATCGGCATTAGTGGAGAGGAAGCGTGATGCAATTGGATGCATTAAAGAGGGAGAAAAGGGGAGAAATGCATAAATAAAATATAAATAAATTTTAAAAAATTATAAACCTTTCCTTTAACATTCTGTAACAGTTTGGGAATTGAAGAGACCGATTCACCAGTGGATTTTTTTTCCACTTCAGTCCTTCATGCTTCATTTTTTTTTTTTTGGAAAAAGAGGTCTGTACTGCAGACAGGCCAGACTAGCACCTGCACTCTCTTACACACACAGAATGTGGTTTGGCATTGTAATGTGATGTCAGAAGCTCTTAGCGGTATTCACTTAAATAAACAAGGTTCTATTTCTATTCTATTTCTACAAGGGATCTTTCGAACTCCAACGCATTTTTACATGTCGAACCAACTTTTTAATGGCGTCAGCAAAAACTGTTTTTGGTTGAGCAAGTAGCCACTGAAGCGCTGATGCTTTCACATCATCATTACAGTTGTAGGGGCAGATGTAGCCTAGTGGTTAAGATACTGGTCCAGTAATTCGAAGGTCACTAGTTCAAACCTCACCACTGCCAGGTTGCCACTGTTGGGCTCTTGAGCAAGGCCCTTAACCCTAAAATGCTTTGTATACTGTATACTGTCACAACTGTAAGTCGCTTTGGATAAAAGCGTCTGCTAAGTGCTGAAAATGTAAATACATGAAAAACTTCTTCCCCCAAAGCAGGCATGTCCAAGGCTCGCGGGCCAATCATGGCCCGAGGTCAGATTTTATATGGCCTGCGACTTTTTTTTTTTTTTTAAATAAGTTTAGCACGTCCAATTTCATCCCATCTATCATCCTCTCATTAGTGCGGATTCCTGCTCCTGATTGGGGCTGACGAGGCCGTTCCACACCTCCTCCGAAACATGCACAGCCAATCGACCGTCTTATCACCCACACTTGACGAGTGTAGCGTGGCAGAGTACTGTGCACGGAGGATCACACACTCCGCCACACCCCCTCCCGTCTCCATACAGGCGCCACCAACCAGCCAGCAGCCGCCCCGTTCCTGAGAGAGCATCCCCTACGGTCTCAAGTCCCGCCCCCCACCCGGACAACAGGCCAATCGTTGTCCATAGCCACCCGGCCTCGACCGTGAAGGCAGAGCTGGATTCGAAACGACGCTCCTTCGAAATCCAGCTCTGGTTGCAGCGCATGTCTTTTACCGCTGCGCCACCTGAGCGGCCACTTGGCCTGCGACTTTTGTCTTGAATTGCGTTACTTGTGGCCCGCCAGCACAGTCAAACAGAAAAAAAAAAAAATACAGTAGACCCTGGAGTTACGAAAGGTTTACCATACAAACATTTTGGGTTACGTACAAACAAATTTAGGATTCCGAACCGAAATTCGCGAAACGAGACGTCACGAACAAGTTCACTCCAACCGTCTCTCTCTGTATATATACAGTGAGTGAACATTCGGACAACGGACGGTGTTTTTCCGGTGTTTTCTTTAAATTTTGTTACATTCAATATTAAAATGGCCTCAAAGAAGATGCAGAAAAATCATAGTGTTGAGAAAATGAACAAATCTATTATGTTTGTTGTTGTAAAATTACTCCTGCCAGTAGGTGTCACTGTGTATCAGACAGAGGGGACAGTGAGTGAGAGAGAAGAAGGAAATCGGCTGATTAAAGTATTCTTTCTTTCGTGCAATTACAGCTACACAATACAACAGTACTGAAATGTAGAAGGAAATAATAGAGAAATATGAGAGTTATTGTTGTTTCTGGTAGATACATTTTATAAAAACAGAAGGAAATGTATTATGGTGTATGATACAGCACACGTACTGTACTGAAATGTGATGTGTGTTTATGTACAGTACAGTATTACTGTGTATTGTTGTTTATTATTGTTTATTACAGTATTATCTATTTTATAATTTAAGATATATATTATAACAAAAAAGAGCATTTAAGACATTAGAAAGGTTAGGTAAGTGGGGGTTTGGGAGGTCTGGCACGGATTAATTCTGTTTACATTATTTCTTAAGGGAAAAATAGGTTTAACTAACAAACATTAAGAACAGCCCTTCAGAACCAATTAAATGCTTAAGTCAAGGGTCCACTGTAATGTCATCAGGGACTGTTGTGACCCTCGGGCACTTTCACATTATCAAATCTGGTCCTCCTAGAACAAAGTTTGCATCAGCGCTGTTCAACCACAATTACATTTAATAAACCGATTTGTTCTTTTTTGTTTTAATTTAATTCCAGTACAGGAGGGAAAACAGTCGATCATCCGGGAGCAGAGACGAGCAGCAGATGACTGGATTAATAACACAGAATCAATCGTTACAGCAGATACTCGATTTAGGACGTCCATTACTGACTGGACGAGGTCCAGCTGCAGCACTATGCAGCACTATCAGAACTATGAGCTCCGGTCTCATCTTTCACCTTAAGGTTTCAACATTTATGTACGCTGATGAGCCATAACATTATAACCACCCACAGGGTGACGGATCTATTAAATGTTGGAGGGTCTTTATAGATTGCTTGACTGATACCTCTATTCCTGCATTTCAGGCCTGCAACACATTCTAAAAAAAGTTGGGACGGGGGCAATTTAGGGCTAGTAATGAGGTAAAAAAACTAAATAATGATGTGATTTTAAACAGGTGATTGTGATCATGGTTTGGTACAAACGCAGCATCCAGGAAAGGCTGAGAGTCTCTGATGAGTAAAGATGATCAGAGGATCCAGTTTATCCACAAATGATTGAAATGTTTAAAAACAATCAACCTCAAAGAAAGATTGGAAGGGATTTGCATATTTCTCCCTCTACAGTGCAGAATATCATTAAACCATTCAAGGAATCAGGAGGAATTTGAGTGTGTAAAAACCAAGGACACAAGCTTAATCTGAACGCTCGTGATCTTCCATCCCTCAGACGGCATCAAGAACCTCCAATCAACAATAGCTGATATAACCACATGGGTAAGGAATTAGTTTATCAAACCTTTATCAAGCTCTACAATACAGAGTTACTGCACAAATGATACTTAAAACTTTACTGTGCAAAAAAGAAGCCTTATGTTAACCATGTCCAGAAGCGGCGTCGATTTCTCTGGGCTCGGAGGCATCTAGGATGGACCATCACACAGTGGAAACGTTTATTGTTGTCAGATGAATCAGCATTCCAGGTCTTTTTTGAAAAAAATTTACGCCAATTAATGCTCCGGACCAAAGACAAAAAGGACCATCCAGACTGTTATTCCAAAAAACAGGTTCCGTCATGGTATGGGGGTGTGTCAGTACCAGGGTCTGTCATGGTATGAGGTGTCAGTACCAGGGTCTGTCATGGTATGGGGGTGTATCAGTACCAGCGTCTGTCATGGTATGAGGTGTCAGTACCAGGGTGTGTCATGGTATGGGGGTGTGTCAGTACCAGGGTCTGTCATGGTATGAGGTGTCAGTGCCAGGGACTGTCATGGTATGGGGGTGTATCAGTACCAGGGTCTGTCATGGTATGGGGGGGTGTCAATACCAGGGTCTGTCATGGTATGGGGGGGTGTCAATACCAGGGTCTGTCATGGTATGAGGTGTCAGTACCAGGGACTGTCATGGTATGGGGGTGTATCAGTACCAGGGTCTGTCATGGTATGGGGGGGTGTCAATACCAGGGTCTGTCATGGTATGAGGTGTCAGTACCAGGGTCTGTCATGGTATGGGGGTGTATCAGTACCAGGGTCTGTCATGGTATGGGGGTGTGTCAATACCAGGGTCTGTCATGGTATGAGGGTGTGTCAGTACCAGGGTCTGTCATGGTATGGGGGTGTGTCAGTACCAGGGTCTGTCATGGTATGAGGTGTCAGTACCAGGGACTGTCATGGTATGGGGGTGTGTCAGTACCAGGGTCTGTCATGGTATGAGGTGTCAGTACCAGGGACTGTCATGGTATGGGGGTGTGTCAGTACCAGGGACTGTCATGGTATGGGGGTGTGTCAGTACCAGGGTCTGTCAAGGTATGGGGGTGTCAGTACCAGGGTCTGTCATGATATGGGGGTGTGTCAGTACCAGGGTCTGTCATGGTATGGGGGTGTGTCAGTACCAGGGACTGTCATGGTATGGGGGTGTGTCAGTACCAGGGACTGTCATGGTATGGGGGTGTGTCAGTACCAGGGTCTGTCAAGGTATGGGGGTGTCAGTACCAGGGTCTGTCATGATATGGGGGTGTGTCAGTACCAGGGTCTGTCATGGTATGGGGGTGTGTCAGTACCAGGGTCTGTCATGGTATGGGGGTGTGTCAGTACCAGGGTCTGTCATGGTATGGGGGTGTGTCAGTACCAGGGTCTGTCATGGTATGAGGTGTCAGTACCAGGGTCTGTCATGGTATGGGGGTGTGTCAGTACCAGGATCTGTCATGGTATGAGGTGTCAGTACCAGGGTCTGTCATGGTATGGGGGCGTGTCAGTATCAGGGTCTGTCATGGTATGAGGTGTCAGTACCAGGGTCTGTCATGGTATGGGGGTGTATCAGTACCAGGGTCTGTCATGGTATGAGGTGTCAGTACCAGGGTCTGTCATGGTATGGGGGAGTGTCAGTACCAGGGTCTGTCATGGTATGGGGGCGTGTCAGTACCAGGGTCTGTCATGGTATGGGGGTGTGTCAGTACCAGGGTCTGTCATGGTATGG
This sequence comes from Trichomycterus rosablanca, assembly GCF_030014385.1. Taxonomy (NCBI): domain Eukaryota; kingdom Metazoa; phylum Chordata; class Actinopteri; order Siluriformes; family Trichomycteridae; genus Trichomycterus; species Trichomycterus rosablanca. Next base: position 50,689,193 of record NC_085989.1, read on the forward strand.
GGGTGTGTCAGTACCAGGGTCTGTCATGGTATGGGGGTGTGTCAGTACCAGGGTCTGTCATGGTATGGGGGTGTGTCAGTACCAGGGTCTGTCATGGTATGGGGGTGTGTCAGTACCAGGGTCTGTCATGGTATGGGGGTGTGTCAGTACCAGGGTCTGTCAATGGTATGGGGGTGTGTCAGTACCAGGGTCTGTCATGGTATGAGGTGTCAGTACCAGGGTGTGTCATGGTATGGGGGTGTGTCAGTAACAGGGTCTGTCATGGTATGGGGGCGTGTCAGTACCAGGGTCTGTCATGGTATGGGGGCGTGTCAGTACCAGGGTCTGTCATGGTATGGGGGTGTGTCAGTACCAGGGTCTGTCATGGTATGGGGGTGTGTCAGTACCAGGGTCTGTCATGGTATGGGGGCGTGTCAGTACCAGGGTCTGTCATGGTATGAGGTGTGTCAGTACCAGGGTCTGTCATGGTATGGGGGTGTGTCAGTACCAGGGTCTGTCATGGTATGGGGGTGTGTCAGTACCAGGGTCTGTCATGGTATGAGGTGTCAGTACCAGGGTGTGTCATGGTATGGGGGTGTGTCAGTAACAGGGTCTGTCATGGTATGGGGGTGTATCAGTACCAGGGTCTGTCATGGTATGGGGGTGTATCAGTACCAGGGTCTGTCATGGTATGAGGTGTCAGTACCAGGGTGTGTCATGGTATGGGGGTGTGTCAGTAACAGGGTCTGTCATGGTATGGGGGTGTGTCAGTAACAGGGTCTGTCATGGTATGGGGGTGTATCAGTACCAGGGTCTGTCATGGTATGGGGGTGTGTCAGTACCAGGGTCTGTCATGGTATGAGGGTGTGTCAGTACCAGGGTCTGTCATGGTATGGGGGCGTGTCAGTACCAGGGTCTGTCATGGTATGAGGTGTGTCAGTACCAGGGTCTGTCATGGTATGGGGGTGTGTCAGTACCAGGGTCTGTCATGGTATGGGGGTGTGTCAGTGCCAGGGACTGTCATGGTATGGGGGGGTGTCAGTACCAGGGACTGTCATGGTATGGGGGTGTATCAGTACCAGGGACTGTCATGGTATGGGGGTGTGTCAGTACCAGGGTCTGTCATGGTATGGGGGTGTGTCAGTGCCAGGGTCTCTCATGGTATGGGGGTGTGTCAGTACCAGGGTCTGTCATGGTATGAGGTTGTGTCAGTACCAGGGTCTGTCATGGTATGGGGGTGTGTCAGTACCAGGGTGTGTCATGGTATGGGGGTGTATCAGTACCAGGGTGTGTCATGGTATGGGGGTGTATCAGTAACAGGGTCTGTCATGGTATGGGGGTGTATCAGTACCAGGGTCTGTCATGGTATGGGGGTGTGTCATTACCAGGGTGTGTCATGGTATGGGGGTGTGTAGGGCTGTCGTGGTGACAGAATTTCCCCTTGCGGTGTTCAGCCTGTCTCAATATCGCGGTATGCGGTTATATCGCCATTTTTTTTTTTTTTTTTTAATTACTTAATTGATCTGGATTTTAGAGCTATATAAACAAGCTTTATTGTTAGGCTATGATTCGGTATATTATTGCTTTATAATGACAAAGATGAGACAGCTTTAAGACCAATGAAATGCATGTTTAATGTTAAATACAGAACAGAGCAGGGATGTGCGTCTTTTCTCTATTAAAAAAGGTTTAAATTAAGCTTCTAGATATACACTGTGAAACGAAAAAAAAAGTGTTTAGGCTAAATATTTTAAATGCACATCTAATCAAAATATGGTAAAAAAAAAATAGAATAAAGAATAAAGTCTGTAAGAGTTTAAACCTGCGTTCATGCGCGCTAGACAAACCAACACGTTCACCTGATGTGTTTTAGAGAGGATCTGAGTGGGGTAGCGATGTTCCCCTCGGTACTAAAACTCTCTCTGATGGTGCTCGTTGCATTAATACACGTGTACTGTACCTGCATGCGACTTTAGAGATCAGAGAAAGTCTAGCCTGGTTATCGCGCCACTATTAACTATCTATTTAGTAGGTATAATTAACATAACAATATTTACTACATTTCAAGTTATTATTCGTTTCAATACATTTTTATTCAACGAAAAAATACAGTGTATCACAAAAGTGAGTACACCCCTCACATTTCTGCAGATATTTAAGTATATCTTTTCATGGGACAACACTGACAAAATGACACTTTGACACAATGAAAAGTAGTCTGTGTGCAGCTTATATAACAGTGTAAATTTATTCTTCCCTCAAAATAACTCAATATACAGCCATTAATGTCTAAACCACCGGCAACAAAAGTGAGTACACCCCTAAGAGACTACACCCCTAAATGTCCAAATTTAGCACTGCTTGTCATTTTCCCTGCAAAATGTCATGTGATTTGTTAGTGTTACTAGGTCTCAGGCGTGCATAGGGAGCAGGTGTGTTCAATTTAGTAGTACAGCTCTCACACTCTCTCATACTGGTCACTGAAAGTTCCAACATGGCACCTCATGGCAAAGAACTCTCTGAGGATCTTAAAAGACGAATTGTTGCGCTACATGAAGATGGCCAAGGCTACAAGAAGATTGCCAACACCCTGAAACTGAGCTGCAGCACAGTGGCCAAGATCATCCAGCGTTTTAAAAGAGCAGGGTCCACTCAGAACAGACCTCGCGTTGGTCGTCCAAAGAAGCTGAGTGCACGTGCTCAGCGTCACATCCAACTGCTGTCTTTGAAAGATAGGCGCAGGAGTGCTGTCAGCATTGCTGCAGAGATTGAAAAGGTGGGGGGTCAGCCTGTCAGTGCTCAGACCATACGCCGCACACTACATCAAATTGGTCTGCATGGCTGTCACCCCAGAAGGAAGCCTCTTCTGAAGTCTCTACACAAGAAAGCCCGCAAACAGTTTGCTGAAGACATGTCAACAAAGGACATGGATTACTGGAACCAGGTCCTATGGTCTGATGAGACCAAGATTAATTTGTTTGGTTCAGATGGTCTCAAGCATGTGTGGCGGCAATCAGGTGAGGAGTACAAAGATAAGTGTGTCATGCCTACAGTCAAGCATGGTGGTGGGAATGCCATGGTCTGGGGCTGCATGAGTGCAGCAGGTGTTGGGGAGTTACATTTCATTGAGGGACACATGAACTCCAATATGTACTGTGAAATACTGAGCAGAGCATGATCCCCTCCCTCCGGAAACTGGGTCGCAGGGCAGTGTTCCAGCATGATAATGACCCCAAACACACCTCTAAGACGACCACTGCTTTATTGAAGAGGCTGAGGGTAAAGGTGATGGACTGGCCAAGCATGTCTCCAGACCTAAACCCAATAGAACATCTTTGGGGCATCCTCAAGCGGAAGGTGGAGGAGCGCAAAGTCTCGAATATCCGCCAGCTCCGTGATGTCGTCATGGAGGAGTGGAAAAGCATTCCAGTGGCAACCTGTGAAGCTCTGGTAAACTCCATGCCCAGGAGAGTTAAGGCAGTTCTGGGAAATAATGGTGGCCACACAAAATATTGACACTTCAGGAACTTTCACTAAGGGGTGTACTCACTTTTGTTGCCGGTGGTTTAGACATTAATGGCTGTATATTGAGTTATTTTGAGGGAAGAATAAATTTACACTGTTATATAAGCTGCACACAGACTACTTTTCATTGTGTCAAAGTGTCATTTTGTCAGTGTTGTCCCATGAAAAGATATACTTAAATATCTGCAGAAATGTGAGGGGTGTACTCACTTTTGTGATACACTGTACATTTAAATCATTCCAGCAAGCCAGCAAGAGAGAATCTGCAGGCTGCAATGCCATATTAACAGTCATTAAGTGTTTTAGTTCGCCAAAGCTGTTTAAATGTCGTCTAAATTACAAGTATTTATTGAGTGTGAACTCTATTTGATCATTAATAAACTTGCCTATAATTCCTGTTGCGATTGTTTACATTTTAAAACACAAAGCCTGACACTCAGCAGCAACGCATGAGAACAGGTTGCTGGAAAATGTCGCTCTTAGCTAATTTTCATTATGAATTTATTTAACATTTATTACGCACGAATGTAAGCGTATAAAACAAGATGGACCCTGCAACAATAAAAAAAAAGAGAAGAAAGAAAGAAAAAACTTGAATATTGCGGTGTTGCGGTTGCTTGGCATGCCCTGCGGTTGGCTGGTCTATACCGCGATATCTCAAAATTGCGGTTAGCGCGACAGCCCTAGGGGTGTGTCAGAGTTTGTCATGGTATGGGGGTGTGTCAGTACCAGGATCTGTCATGGTATGGGGGTGTATCAGTACCAGGGTCTGTCATGGTATGGGGGTGTATCAGTACCAGGGTCTGTCATGGTATGGGGGTGTGTCAGTACCAGGGTCTGTCATGGTATGGGGTGTATCAGTATCAGGGTCTGTCATGGTATGGGTGTGTGTCAGTACCAGGGTCTGTCATGGTATGGGGGTGTGTCAGTACCAGGATCTGTCATGGTATGGGGGTGTATCAGTACCAGGGTCTGTCATGGTATGGGGGTGTATCAGTACCAGGGTCTGTCATGGTATGGGGGTGTGTCAGTACCAGGGTCTGTCATGGTATGGGGTGTATCAGTATCAGGGTCTGTCATGGTATGGGGTGTGTCAGTACCAGGGTCTGTCATGGTATGGGGGTGTATCAGTACCAGGGTCTGTCATGGTATGGGTGTGTGTCAGTACCAGGGTGTCATGGTATGGGGGTGTGTCAGTACCAGGGTCTGTCATGGTATGGGTGTGTCAGTACCAGGGTCTGTCATGGTATGGGGGTGTATCAGTACCAGGGTCTGTCATGGTATGGGTGTGTGTCAGTACCAGGGTGTGTCATGGTATGGGGTGTGTCAGTACCAGGGTCTGTCATGGTATGGGGTGTGTCAGTACCAGGGTCTGTCATGGTATGGGGTGTGTCAGTACCAGGGTCTGTCATGGTATGGGGTGTATCAGTATCAGGGTCTGTCATGGTATGGGTGTGTGTCAGTACCAGGGTGTGTCATGGTATGGGGTGTGTCAGTACCAGGGTCTGTCATGGTATGGGGTGTGTCAGTACCAGGGTCTGTCATGGTATGGGGTGTGTCAGTACCAGGGTCTGTCATGGTATGGGGGTGTATCAGTATCAGGGTCTGTCATGGTATGGGTGTGTGTCAGTACCAGGGTGTGTCATGGTATGGGGTGTGTCAGTACCAGGGTCTGTCATGGTATGGGTGTGTGTCAGTACCAGGGTGTCATGGTATGGGGTGTGTCAGTACCAGGGTCTGTCATGGTATGGGTGTGTGTCAGTACCAGGGTGTGTCATGGTATGGGGTGTGTCAGTACCAGGGTCTGTCATGGTATGGGTGTGTGTCAGTACCAGGGTGTCATGGTATGGGGTGTGTCAGTACCAGGGTGTGTCATGGTATGGGGTGTGTCAGTACCAGGGTCTGTCATGGTATGGGGGTGTATCAGTACCAGGGTCTGTCATGGTATGGGTGTGTGTCAGTACCAGGGTGTCATGGTATGGGGGTGTGTCAGTACCAGGGTCTGTCATGGTATGGGTGTGTGTCAGTACCAGGGTGTGTCATGGTATGGGGTGTGTCAGTACCAGGGTCTGTCATGGTATGGGTGTGTGTCAGTACCAGGGTGTGTCATGGTATGGGGTGTGTCAGTACCAGGGTCTGTCATGGTATGAGGTGTGTCAGTACCAGGGTGTGTCATGGTATGGGTGTGTGTCAGTACCAGGGTGTGTCATGGTATGGGGTGTGTCAGTACCAGGGTCTGTCATGGTATGGGTGTGTGTCAGTACCAGGGTGTGTCATGGTATGGGGTGTGTCAGTACCAGGGTCTGTCATGGTATGAGGTGTGTCAGTACCAGGGTGTGTCATGGTATGGGTGTGTGTCAGTACCAGGGTGTGTCATGGTATGGGGTGTGTCAGTACCAGGGTCTGTCATGGTATGGGGTGTGTCAGTACCAGGGTCTGTCATGGTATGGGGGTGTGTCAGTACCAGGGTGTCATGGTATGGGGTGTGTCAGTACCAGGGTCTGTCATGGTATGGGTGTGTGTCAGTACCAGGGTGTGTCATGGTATGGGGTGTGTCAGTACCAGGGTCTGTCACGGTATGGGTGTGTGTCAGTACCAGGGTGTCATGGTATGGGGTGTGTCAGTACCAGGGTGTGTCATGGTATGGGGTGTGTCAGTACCAGGGTCTGTCATGGTATGAGGTGTGTCAGTACCAGGGTGTGTCATGGTATGGGTGTGTGTCAGTACCAGGGTCTGTCATGGTATGGGTGTGTGTCAGTACCAGGGTGTGTCATGGTATGGGGGTGTGTCAGTACCAGGGTCTGTCATGGTATGAGGTGTGTCAGTACCAGGGTGTGTCATGGTATGGGTGTGTGTCAGTACCAGGGTGTGTCATGGTATGGGGTGTGTCAGTACCAGGGTCTGTCATGGTATGGGTGTGTGTCAGTACCAGGGTGTCATGGTATGGGGGTGTGTCAGTATCAGGGTGTGTCATGGTATGGGGGTGTATCAGTACCAGGGTCTGTCATGGTATGGGGGTGTATCAGTACCAGGGTCTGTCATGGTATGGGGGTGTGTCAGTACCAGGGTCTGTCATGGTATGGGGTGTATCAGTATCAGGGTCTGTCATGGTATGGGTGTGTGTCAGTACCAGGGTGTGTCATGGTATGGGGTGTGTCAGTACCAGGGTCTGTCATGGTATGGGGTGTGTCAGTACCAGGGTCTGTCATGGTATGGGGTGTGTCAGTACCAGGGTCTGTCATGGTATGGGGGTGTATCAGTATCAGGGTCTGTCATGGTATGGGTGTGTGTCAGTACCAGGGTGTGTCATGGTATGGGGTGTGTCAGTACCAGGGTCTGTCATGGTATGGGTGTGTGTCAGTACCAGGGTGTCATGGTATGGGTGTGTGTCAGTACCAGGGTGTGTCATGGTATGGGGTGTGTCAGTACCAGGGTCTGTCATGGTATGGGTGTGTGTCAGTACCAGGGTGTCATGGTATGGGGTGTGTCAGTACCAGGGTGTGTCATGGTATGGGGTGTGTCAGTACCAGGGTCTGTCATGGTATGGGGGTGTATCAGTACCAGGGTCTGTCATGGTATGGGTGTGTGTCAGTACCAGGGTGTCATGGTATGGGGGTGTGTCAGTACCAGGGTCTGTCATGGTATGGGTGTGTGTCAGTACCAGGGTGTGTCATGGTATGGGGTGTGTCAGTACCAGGGTCTGTCATGGTATGGGTGTGTGTCAGTACCAGGGTGTGTCATGGTATGGGGTGTGTCAGTACCAGGGTCTGTCATGGTATGAGGTGTGTCAGTACCAGGGTGTGTCATGGTATGGGTGTGTGTCAGTACCAGGGTGTGTCATGGTATGGGGTGTGTCAGTACCAGGGTCTGTCATGGTATGGGTGTGTGTCAGTACCAGGGTGTGTCATGGTATGGGGTGTGTCAGTACCAGGGTCTGTCATGGTATGAGGTGTGTCAGTACCAGGGTGTGTCATGGTATGGGTGTGTGTCAGTACCAGGGTGTGTCATGGTATGGGGTGTGTCAGTACCAGGGTCTGTCATGGTATGGGGTGTGTCAGTACCAGGGTCTGTCATGGTATGGGGGTGTGTCAGTACCAGGGTGTCATGGTATGGGGTGTGTCAGTACCAGGGTCTGTCATGGTATGGGTGTGTGTCAGTACCAGGGTGTGTCATGGTATGGGGTGTGTCAGTACCAGGGTCTGTCATGGTATGGGTGTGTGTCAGTACCAGGGTGTCATGGTATGGGGTGTGTCAGTACCAGGGTGTGTCATGGTATGGGGTGTGTCAGTACCAGGGTCTGTCATGGTATGGGGGTGTATCAGTACCAGGGTCTGTCATGGTATGGGTGTGTGTCAGTACCAGGGTGTGTCATGGTATGGGGGTGTGTCAGTACCAGGGTCTGTCATGGTATGAGGTGTGTCAGTACCAGGGTGTGTCATGGTATGGGTGTGTGTCAGTACCAGGGTGTGTCATGGTATGGGGTGTGTCAGTACCAGGGTCTGTCATGGTATGAGGGTGTGTCAGTACCAGGGTCTGTCATGGTATGGGGTGTGTCAGTACCAGGGTCTGTCATGGTATGGGGTGTGTCAGTACCAGGGTCTGTCATGGTATGGGGTGTGTCAGTAACATGTGCTGCCTTCAGGATGTCGTCTTTTCCAGGGACGTCCAGCATTTTTCAACAAGACAGTACAAACCCACCTGCTGCACACATTACAAAGGCGTGGCAAACCCCCCCCGTACTGTTACACATCTTAAGACGAGACAAAATAAAAGCTGAAACACTAAATCACTTGGGCTCCTCGGTGCCAAAACCTCTTTTAAGTGGTAAAAAGGAACGGCACCATTACAAAGTGGTAAATGCTTTACTGTCCCAACTTTTTTTTGGAATGTGTTGCAGGCCTGAAATGCAGATGTACAGAGGGCAGTTGTAGCCTAATGGTTAAGGTCCAGTAATCAGAAGGTTGCCGGTTCAAGCCCCACCACTGCCAGGTTGACACTTTTGGGCCCTTGAGGAAGGCTCTTAACCTTCAATTGCTTAGACTGTATACTGTCAGGGTACTGTAAGTCGCTTTGAATAAAAGCGTCTAGTAAATGCTGAAAATGTAAAAGTACCGTGTGGGTATACAATCACTGACGGTTTTACAGTTCGTCACCCCTCTCTACCCAATCCATTAATGGAATAATCCCAACAACACTGCTGCACCTGCTACACTATAGCAGTACAGCACACACTGCCACATTAATATGGTCCATCAGCCAAATAATATGCCGGTGATATACAGTCAGTGATTGTATAACCACACAGAGTGCAGATCTGATCATCGGCACTTTCGGTTCCACCCGTACATGAATCCTGTAGGTGTATTAGACGGATGAAAGCGTGAACACACACTGCAGTCATGCTATGGTTGGTGTTACTGGTGTGCACGAGCTGACCAGTATGGATGATTAAATGGATGGATGGCTGACCGTGCTGGTTCTCTTACCTTCCCCGCGGCACAGTAACAGTAAACCAGTCCGGCTCTCTGCTCATGCACTCCTCACATCTCCAGTCTCCGCGTTAACGCGATCATCACCACACACGTTACGAGCGCTTATAATAATCACATAGCAGCAGCTGCACCAGTCCAGCGCTGCCACGCGCTCATCACACTCACCCAATCATACACACACTGCGTGTTTCCGCACGAGCACCTTGCACACGCGCTCACCAGTCCGTCATGGATATCCTTCCCCCCTCGGTGTGCGCCAAACGCGGAGTTGCCAGGTTCTCCATTTTCACACACACACACACAGCATCACACACACATAGCATTGCACACACACACACACACACACAGGGCATCACACACACATAGCATCACACACACACACAGGGCATCACACTTACAGTAGTGTTCAAAAAAATAGCAGTGGTTTTAAAAAAGTGAATAAAGCACAAAATCATTATAATAACTTTTATTTCCATAAATGCAAACGCACTGAAAATACTACACCTTCAATTCTATATCAAAACATTAACACAATGTAGCCAGTTTGTGTTCATCCTTCACAGAAAGTTAAGAAAAATAAATATTATACATTTTTTTTTATATTATTGCCTGAAAAAAACGCGTTTCAGATTTCAGCCCACAAGTTCTCTATGGGATTGAAGTCAGGGGATTGGGCTGGTCACTCTATTACCTCAATCTTGTTTGTCTGTAAGCAAGATGTTTTGGGTCATTGTCATGTTGAAACACCCATGTTAAGGACATTTCTTCTTCAACATGGGGCAACATGATCTCCTCAAGTATTCTGATATATTTAAACTGATCCATGATCCCTCGTATGTGATAAATAGGCGTAACACCATGGTATGAAAAACATCCCATATCATCATTTTGTACCACCATGCTTTACTGTCTTCACAGTGAACTTTGGCTTGAATTCAGTGCTCGAGGGTCGTCTGATATACTGTCTACGGCCACTAGACCCAAAAAGAACAATTTTGCTTTCACCAGTCCACAAAATGTTCAGCCATTTCTCTTTGGACCAGTTAATGTGTTCCTTGGCAAATTTGAACCCATTCAGGACACGTCTTTATCTTAACAACGGGACTTTGCAGGAGTTCTTGCTGGTAAATTGGCTTCACTTAATCATCTTCTGTACTTACTGGTAACTTCAGATGTTCCTTGATCTTTCTGGAGGTGATCACTGGCTGAGTATTTGCCATTCTGGCTATTCTTCGATCCATTCGAACAGCAGTTCCACGCTTCCTTCTGCATCTTTCAGGTTTTGGTTTTCACTTTAAGGTATTTGAGATCATTTTAGCTGAGCAGTCAATAATTTGCTGCACTTCTCTGTATGTTTTTTCCCTCTACAATCAACTTTTTAATCAATGTACGTTCTTCATCAGAACAATGTCTGGAACAACCCATTTTACCCAGTATTTCAGAAGGAAATGTGCTATGACCAACCTGTGCAACATTTGCCACCCTCCTACCTTAAATAAGGGCCAAAATTGACACCCATTCTTCTGCAGAATGAATGACTTCACTAATTGAAATCCTCACTGCTATTATTTTGAACAACCCCCTTTCAATCAATGCTTCGATTACTCAGAATGAACGGCATGCACGTCCTAATTGTTGGATTTGTTTTGTTTTCATTACTCTACTACACTTTCAAGTAAATTATTTGCTATGTAGAAATATCACTTCTGCTGAAAACAGTGATTTATCAAGTTAATGATGTTTGACTGCTATTTTTTTGAACACTAGTGTACATAGCATTGCACACACGCATACAGCATCACACACACAGAACATTACACACATACACACACACATAGCATTGCACACAAACACAGCATTGCACACACACACACACACACACACACACACACACAGGACACCCACACAGACACATGCAAACTCACTGAATTTGAATTCATTTTGTTTAGCTTTTTCTTGTATTATTTTATTTTTAGTTCAAATCTGAACGTTTAATCCAGAATGTAAAACGTGATGAACACATAAAGAAAGCCAACATTTACTAAAAACTACAAACGAATGAGCACCTTAACACAGACAGAGAGTAAAACAGATCTTGAAAACACAAAGCTACAGGATTATAAACATTCCAGTAACTGATCAATGATTTCTTTTAAACCTTCTACAGAGCTTCATTTGTTCTATTATAAAACTCTCAGAAACATATAAAACTAAACTTCGGTTGTTCAGATTAATAAACTGTTTCTAAACGATAACAAACTGGAACATTTACATTTTGTGGGTTAAAAACAGTGCAGAATCAAAAAACTGACTCAAGAAACCCTCCAAACTGCAGCATTGTGTGTGTGTGTGTGTGTGTGTGTGTGTGTGTGTGTGTGTGTGTGATTTAACATCATCAACCCTGGGTTTAACTCCCTCCCAGACCCCGACAATCTGTCCCACCTACTGGGGGGGGCACAGAGAGAACTGCACACTGGCAGCACTCTACACACACACCAGGTGAGGGACAGTGGGTGACCATGTCACACACACACACACACACACACACACACACTTTTGTTCTCATTACTGCTTTGTTTTGTCATGCCAATAAAGCTGAGTTTGAGAGTGTATGTGTGCGTGTGTGTAAGTGGGCGTGTGTGTGTGTGTTGTGATGTAGGTAGATCAATGATTCAGTGTGAAGTCAGCAGGACAGATGGACAAAACTCCCACTCCACTGATACACAAGTTAAGGATGAACTCACACACACACACACACACACACACACTCTCTCTCTCTCTATATGTGATCAGCAACACACTCCAGTAGAGCTTCAATACACCAGCTTTATCTGACAATAGCCTAGTGGGTTAAGCTGTGGGTTACCAACAAGGCTGTAGGTTTGAATCCCAGCTCTGCCACGCAGCCACTGTTGGACCGTTGATCAAGGCCCTTAACCGTCTCAGCTTCAGGTGTGTGGTACAACGGCTGACCCTGCGCTCTGACCCCAGATTATATACATTGATCAGCCATAACATTAAAACCACCTCCTCGTTTCTACACTCACTGTCCATTTTATCAGCTCCACTTACCATATAGAAGCACTTTGTAGTTCTACAATTACTGACTGTAGTCCATCTGTTTCTCTACATACCTTCTTAGCCTGCTTTCACCCTGTTCTTCAATGGTCAGGACCCCCACAGGACCACCACAGAGCAGGTATTATTTAGTGGTGCTGGTGTGTTAGTGTGTGTTGTGCTGCTATGAGTGTAGTTTTTAAACACAGTGTCCACTCACTGTCCACTCTATTAGACACTCCTACCTAGTTGGTCCACCTTGTAGATGTAAAGTCAGAGACGATCGCTCATCTATTGCTGCTGTTTGAGTCGGTCATCTTCTAGACCTTCATCAGTGGTCACAGGACGCTGCACACAGGGCGCTGTCGGCTGGATATTTTTGGTTGGACTATTCTCAGCCCAGCAGTGACAGTGAGGTGTTTTAAAACTCCAGCAGCGCTGCTGTGTCTGATCCACTCGTACCAGCACAACACACACTAACACACCACCACCATGTCAGTGTCACTGCAGTGCTGAGAATGATCCACCACCTAAATAATACCTGCTCTGTGGTGGTCCTGTGGGGAATACCTGACCACTGAAGAACAGGGTGAAAGGGGGTAACAAAGCATGTAGAGAAATAGATGGACTACAGTCAGTAATTGTAGAACTACAAAGTGCTTCTATATGGTAAGTGGAGCTGATAACATGGACAGTGAGTGTAGAAACAAGGAGGTGGTTTTAATGTTCTGGCTGATGTAGTAGTGCTGTGTGTGTGTTAGAAGGATACATTAGTGGCTGGATGCTGGTTTCTGAAGGAGGAGGAGGAGGAGGAAGATGGTTGAGAGATTGTAACACACTCTCCACTCTCAGCTTCACATCTTCAGAGAGAGACGCTTCACTACACTGGAACATCCAGAGAGAGGAACAACACACACATTAGGGTCTAAACCCATCGCCTCGCCCTGCTCCCACTACCTACCTGATCAGCTGCCTCAGTAGAGAGGGTTCTAATAAGAGATGGAACTCATAATCAGATTATTTAGACGCACTACTTGTGTACCTCGGTCAGCAGTACACTGAGAGTGTGTATGGAGTTCTCGTCCAGTGTTTCGAATCCTCTCCTCTCAGCAGCGTCACACACTCCTATAACATCCGCCTCCCACCGTACACCATCTCCACACCAGTGAATCAGCTACACACACACACACATGATATGAAGCTTCTGACAGCAGTGAGCAGAGGTAAGATTCAAACCTGTACAGCACCCACACTACCAGCACAGCCTTCCACCCAGGATGGAGCCTGGACAGGTCACGAGATGCTCACCTGCTGAACATCTGTCACTCAATCCACCCTCTGCATGATGCATTACAGCAGCAGAATCTTCATCACAACATGCTACCACCACCATACTTTACATTTACGTTTACAGCATTTAGCAGACGCTGTTTATCAGAAGACACTTACAGTCTGAGCAATTGAGGGTGAAGGGCCTTGCTCAGGGGCCCAAAGGTGGCAACTTGGCAGTACCTCCTGTACATTAACTGATGAGCTACTACTGCATCTAATACACTACATGACCAAAAGTATGTGGACACCCCTTGTTTAAGCATTTAAAACTAGTGACAATGGAGGGTTGAGGGCCTTGCACAGGGGCCTCACTGTATCTTCCACCGGCGACCTTCTGATTCCTAGTCTAGTACCTTAACATGTGAGCTACCACTGCACTACACCAATTACTAACAGGTGTATAAAGTCAATTATATTGAATGAACAGCAGGATTCCAACAGTTTAGGGAAGGCCCTTTCCTGTGCTAGAATGACTGAGCCGCTCGTACAACGCGAGCTCCACACAGACATGGTGTGTCCAGGCTGGTGTGAATAAACTTCGCCCTGATCTCAACCTCTGTGACTACAAGCCAGGTGTAATTCTTTTGAAGGCATCCTGGGAAACAGCTTTCTTTTAAAAAGAAAGCTGGAACAGTTCTGGAATGGGGTGTCCACATACTTCTGAGCATACAGTGTGTGTGAGTGTGTGTGTGTTTGTGACAGTGTGTGTGTGTGTGTGTAAGTTTGTGAGAGTGTGTGATTGTGTGTAAAGGTGAGTGTGTGTAAGTTTGTGAGTGTTTGTAATTGTGTGAGTGTGTTAGAGTGTGTGTAAAAGTGTGTGTGTGTTTGTGTAAGTGTGTGTGTACTTTTGAGCACAGTGCATGTGTGTGTGTTACAGTGTGTGTTTGTGTGATTGTGAGTGTGCAGCTGAGTGTGTGTATTTGTGAGAGTGAGTGTGTATGTGTGAGTGTGCGTCTGAGTGTGTGAGAATGTGCATGTGTCTTAGAGTGTGATAGAGTGTACGTGTTAGTGAGAGTGTGCGTGTGTGTTAGTGTGTGTGTGTGTTTGTGTGAGTGTGATTGTGTTAGTGTGTGTTTGTTTGTGAGTGTGTATGTGTGTGTGTTAGTGTATGTATGTGTGAGAGTGTGTTTGTGAGAGTGAGTGTGTATGTGTGAGTGTGTCTGAGTGTGTGAGAATGTGCATGTGTTTTAGTGTGTTAGTGTATGTGTTAGTGAGAGTGTGTGTTAGTGTGTGTGTTACAGTGTGTTTGTGTGTGTTAGAGTGTGTGTGTGTTTGTAAGAGTGTGTGTGTTTGTGAGAATGTGTGTTTGTATTTGTGTGTGTGTGTTTGTAAGAGTGTGATTGTGAGTTTGCAGCTGAGTGTGAGTGTGTGTGTGAGAGTGTATGTGTTTGTGTGTTAAAGTGTATGTATGTAAGTAAGTAAGTAAGTAAATTTTATTTATAAAGCACTCTTAAAACAACTTACGTTGACCAAAGTGCTGTACATCGAATAAGCATACATAACACAACATTATATTAAAAAAAGTAAAAACCAAATAAAAATACAGAGTAAGAGACAAAATAAAACAAATAAAAATAGACTAAACTATTAAAATTAACACAGCTCCTCACTGTTCAAATGCCAGCTTATAAAGGTATGTTTTTAGGAGTGATTTAAAAACAGCGGCCGAAGGTGCTTGTCGAATATTAGGAGGTAGAGTTCCACAGCCTCGGAGCATAAACTGCAAATGCACGATCACCTTTTAGCTTCAAACGAGCCCTAGGAACAGTCAACAAATTCTGAGTGGCT